>NC_143385.1:18041757-18347140 GCF_980474605.1 Leiobunum rupestre | reverse complement strand
TATTATTTCGCAGCTCAAAGAGAATCGGGATGGCTAGTCACGAGGATCTCAACACCGTAACCGGTCGGCTAGAAACGTTCAAGCAATGGGACAACGTACACTCTGTTCAAAAAGTCTTTGCCCGTGGGAGATTTCGAACATTTTCGTCCGTCATTTCTTTTATAGTTGCATCAAGTCGAAGCGGACATCGGTAATAGATTAATAAAATGTTTAGCTACAAATTGGCCAAAATCATTTTCTGGATAGATTTATAATTTTGCCTATTTTGGCCTAAAAGAGGGGGTGTCAACTTTTTTATTTTTGATCTCAGGTCGTGTTCACCGGGGTGGATTTATATTTAGAAAGTGTTGGAATTATTCAAATCGACGCATTGGTTCAAAAGATATTCACCAAAGAAGTTTTCACAGAAATTGGGAAATATCTAAACATCTTACCAAGCCATTTAAAATAATAAATGTTGACGGGTTTTGTCGCCATCTATAGTTCCTAGAAGTAACCTTTTTTGTTTAATTCTAAATATGTAACAAATTGAAGATTAACATAAATATTTTCATGTGCTCATTTGATTAAACTGCAAGGTTCGCGCATTTTATACCGAAAAATTACGACCAGGGTATATGCATTTAGAAGAGCTAGGATCGTGGCATATTGATTCAAGCAGGGTAAATGTGTATGGATTTAAAGGAGCTATCGAAAGTCGCTACTCGGCGCGGACCTTTAATTGACCTTTAAAATAACCAGTCTAACACAATCTCAGCTTCAGCCTAACAAATATCCATACGGTCCTATATTAGTACTAACGATAACGTAAACGTATTAAACACATATGAAGTTAAGTGTTTACTAACATACGTAAATAAACTTTTGAAGTCGTCCGTAGCCCTCGTTAGGCGTAATTTTCAGATTTTGGTAATTGGTGTTTGCTACATATTTTGCTGATTACCCGGGGCGGCACCTTCAATTATCTATTTCGATTTTAACCTGTTACCTTAAGCGCCCCTCACTTTTCAGGGTGTAGCGCGGAGATTTGTTTTCGTCGTCTCAGGATGCCTTCACGCGTTGCTGCGACATTAGTTAATTGTAAAAGTTTAAAAACCGCAACATTATAAAATTTTTTATAAAATTTCTCGACTTTTCAAATTTGTAACTAAAATAAACACTATATTTAAAATTTATATTTTAAAGTTAGTTAACACTTGTAAAATAAATTTAAAACTATTTTCAATATATAAAAAAAACTTCTAAAAATTTAATTTTTAAGTATTTGAGGAACTTTTAAAAATCTTTGCCTACACCTAAATATTTTCTGGCGTCGCCCCTGTTCGTTTCTCAAATGAGCACATGAAAATATTTATGTTAACCTTCAATTTGTTACATATTTAGAATTAAACAAAAAAGGTTACTTCTAGGAACTATAGATGGCGACCAAACCCGTTAACATTTATCATTTTAAATGGCTTGGTGAGATGTTTAGATATTTCTCAATTTCTGTGAAAACTTCTTTGGTGAATATCTTTTGAACCAATGCGTCGATTTGAATAATTCCAACACTTTCTAAATATAAATCAACCCCGGTGAACACGAAAATTGGGTTTAAAACGACCTGAGATCAAAAATAAAAAAATTGACACCCTCTCTTTTAGGCCAAAATAGGCCAAATTATAAATCTATCCAGAAAATGATTTTGGCCAATTTGCAGCTAAACATTTTATTAATCTATTACCGATGTCCGCTTCGACTTGATGCAAATATAAAAGAAATGACGGACGAAAATGTTCGAAATCTCCCACGGGCAAAGACTTTTTGAACAGAGTGTACACGTGAACAAAGAGGACTTGGCCCACGCCGGACTTTTCGCTGTAGACTCGGACGGCATAGTCGAATGCTACCTCTGCCACGGACAGTTAGGCAGTTGGGAAGCCGGCGACGTACCCCAAGCGGAACACGACAAATTTTATTGCAACTGTCCGTCACCCTCCGCTTTGGAGGGTCAAGATATCCCGCCATCCGAAAAATACATCTCCGGCGGACCCACAACCACCCCCGATGGACCCGGCGGCGACGTAGTCGTAACTCTTACCGTCAAACGCCTCGAGGTAGAACATTTAATGAAAATGCTCGTAAAAACGCTAATTTCAGATGGTTCGTTTCAACCCTTTGAGTGAACTTCGGTATATACCCTAGAAGATCGACGTAATTACCATGATATAAATAAAATACATTTCCAAAGACGTAATTTCAATGTAAATCGTATTATACCGCCTGTACTTGAAAAATGTCTTAATAAAAACTTATAATTTGTATACACTCTGCTCTTTTTTTTTTCAAAACACTTTTACCGATGACCACCCGCTATTTTACGGTACCCTTTTACAACCCTTAGGGGCCCGAAAGCGTTTGAAAGTGTTTGTCGGCGAAAAACCTATGTATTACCAACTCGAAAGACAGGTGCCCTAGGCCTGACATTCACTATGACGGATGAGTTGTGACGGAAACTATTTAACGGTTTATAGCTGTTTGCATAACATCGTGTCAGTCCACACCACCTGCCGAATAGCGAAATCGTCTAACCTATTGACCTAAAATGGGGGTTACCACATTGGTTTTATGAGGGGTTATAACATCCTAAATCATCTAACCTATTGACCTCGTAAATCAGCTAACCTTTTGACCTGCCTAAAATGTACGCAAAATGGGGGGAAAGGGGGGAATGCTTAACCCCACAGGGGCCCGTTTCACCCCCGTTTCCCCCGCCCGCGGGGGCCCCCTATCGGTATACAAACCCCCTTATCTCTTGCGTGACGTGGAGGGTATTTTCACGTTTTATTAGGATCAGTTTTTTTAAATTTAAATATCTTTCGTTTTATTTATATTTTATTTCGTTTTTTCCGTCGTATATTTTTATCGAGTTGTATACATCGTGCGCTTACACTTATGTTGGTCTGGTTTTTAACTGGGTCGTCATTACTTCGTAATTTATTTTAAACGTTTTCTCGACTGATTAAGATGTTTAATTTGAAATAAAATGAGCGTTAAAGATGCGGCAAGTATTTCGTAAGCGAGAAAAATACAAATACCCTCTGTAGATATTTCTTTCATTAAAATTGGCTTAGTATTATATTCAACTGATAAACATGTACTGTAAAAAGGGTTAAATTCAATTTTGCATTGTTTTAGTACGTCTAACTCATGGTTGTAACTACTTAATTTATAATATTCTGAATAAATTATACTCGGTTGTTTCGTCTCAATTATTTTAATTATAATTAAAATTTTATACCGGGCGGGATTGAACCGGGATTACGTTTTTAGTAAATAACTCTGATTTGCTGAGATCTATCTCTAAGGGTCATCTCGAGAAATTAATACCGCTAGGGACAATTCTTCCGAGGAGAGGTATATTTTGGCTTGCCAACTTGTATTTATCTACTTATAAACAAAATTTATTAGTACGTTTTGAATATACCACCTTCGGCTGCAATGCAGGCTTGGGCGCGAACAAACAAATTGTCGAAGGCGGCTTGAATCATTAACGGGGTTACTACTTCCCGGCAAGCGCTTACAATTCCTTGACGCAGCTGTTCAAGGGTCTCAACCGGAGTAGCGTACACCTTGTCCTTGACGAAGCCCCAAAGAAAGAAATCCAACGGAGTCAGATCGGCCGACCTTGCTGGCCAGTGTACGGAACCGTATCTCCCTAACCATCGTTGTGGAAATTCGTTGTTTAGGTAATCTCTCACGGTTCTGTGGTAATGAGGCGGGGCACCGTCTTGCTGAAACCACAGTCTTGCTCGTTGTGCCAACGGCAGTTCGTCAAGTTGTTGTTCTAGCTCATTTCTCAAGAAATCTAAATAACTCTGGCCATTAAGATTATGCGGTAAGAATACTGGACCAAGTAACCGGTTTCCAACAAGACCAATCCAAACATTCAAGCGCCCAAATTCAAATTGGTGACGGTGTTGGATTTGTGTCTTCCCAAACATGATTAGTTTGGTGATTGTAAGGGCCGTCTCTTGCAAACGAGGATGCATCCGAGAATATCATGTCGCAGAGGAATTGTGGGTCGACGTGCCTGGAATTTAGCAGCCCGTTGAATAATCAAGTAAACCGTGGTGAAGCGTTGCTCTGTAAGGATTGTACTTAAGCCAAATCCTTACTCGCCACGGCACAACTACTACGTGGGTATGCGGCAAAATAGGCTAAAACGGATTTCTTAAAGTCCAAATCCCGCTGACCAAGCCCACGAAATCGAAGCTGTTCGTTACCATACTGGTGAAAATCATTTACAGCTTGCCTTACAGTAGTTATGGATGGTCTTCTATCTGGATGTTGTTGCTCAAAGATCGCACTCACTCGTCGTAGATTTCTTCCACCTTCCGCGTAGTAAATGGCCACTAATTCCGTACGATCAGCTCTGGAATATTGAGGCATTATTGTTCAGATTGATTACGACAACAATGTTACACAGTTTGTATTACAGTTATTTAAATACTTAATAAATTTAAGGTGGTCTATTTATCTTCTCGCCTATCAGGGTTAAAATAGGTTTCAAATACGACTAGATGCAAACACAGGTCTATTAGATTAAAAAACTAACACTAAAAGTCAATAGCTAAATGAGCCAGATTGGGGTTTCAAAAACAGTGCCACGCCTCATTACCCCCGAAATGTGAAATGCTGTATTTCAAAACGATGAATAGGTTGAAACGGTTTGGCACATTGGTCAGCAAGGTCGCCAGATCTTACGCAATTAAAATCCACCATTATTTATTTAATTAATTAATTTAATTTCTTCGCCACTGTCTCCTCGATTTTCCAGCGGTGTTTATTGCATTAAACATCAGATTAACAAATTTCTGACTTTCATCCAATGGAATTCAAAAAAAGTTATTTTAGGTTGCCCAACTTGTCACTTTTTCAAGTCGTATTTTGTCAGTGAAAAAGACGAGGAAAAATACGTCTATTTTTTTCGCGCCAACGCTAATAGTACGTTTTCGGTGACTCTCTACAATTTTCTCATTGAAAATTTTATTATAGCATCTAGCGGTTAAAATTCAAATTTTCAAAAAACGTGAAAATATTTTTCGATTTAGATGCAATGTTGGTAGAACGTGTCCCACGGCACGTATAATGTACAGTACAAATTTCAACTTTCTAGAAAACATAGTTGTTGAATAAAATCACTTTTTCGAATAAATAAAAACACCCTTATAGAGAGCTGTAACATTTCTTCAGTTCAGTTTTTCGTTCCTGTTTAGTATAGCTTGTACTTTTATACTTTTAAACTCTCGAGTCGTTCCTATCCCTCGATAACCTAATAAAACATCTTTAGTTATATTAACTAAATGAAATATAAATTATTTTTAAATGAAAAAAGAAAATAATCTTAAATTTAAAAAATTAAATATCTTTAATGTAGATACCAATGTGGTTCCAATACAGGGGTGATGAAAATGATGATTTTGTGGTTAGTGGCATGCTATTAAGTTTATACCAGTTAATCTCGTCGAAATTAAATATAACGTGAGTAAACTCCAAAATTTTATATCACTTGTCTCATAGTTATCGAAAATTTAAGCGTAATCTTTTAATTTAAAACCTAACTCTACTTTTTTGCAGTCTTCACATGAAAAACGTTTCGTCGACTGATGAAATGTTGAACTTTGGCAAAGTTACGGGTCCAAACAATGGAACAGGAATGCTTGGCTTTTTAGTAAAAAATGTAAGTGAAATTAAAAGCCATCTCCGCCAGTTGAATTTGTTTATTGGACTTCGATTAATAGGAGCTTTTAATATTTTTCACGAAAATTTTTTAAATACTAATATCTGAAATAAATTATTCACCGTGATTATGTTTGAGTAAATGTTAAAAACTATTATTTCGTCAGACATTTCTTTCATTTAGCCATGTACGTTTACAGCTTCGAATATTTGAAAATTATACGGTTTACATTCTTCAGCGTACAATTATTCCTAGTACCAAATCTTTTTTTCAGCTTTCAGACGTGGCACTGTTTCCGTTATCAACGGATCATCAGGCTTTCGAATACGTGGAATACTCAACAGGAAGTTTCAGAGAATCCTGGAGGATATTTTCCCGAGGGCCTAGATTTACACGTTCCCGTTCTTTAGATGTTGTTTTTTTATTTGATGTTTACGTATGTATATAAAATTTAAGGCATCTGACCAATTTCACCCAAGTGTCTCATTGGATTTTTGGCCCAATGTTTATTTTACCACTCAACAAATGGTTTTGATAAATAATTCTACAGTGGGTATTTCTTCGGGTAACATTGTTAACTCCCAATATTAAAGAGCTCAAGATTTTACTTATTTCAAAAACGTTTTCGATATTATAGTTTTTGCAGTAAATATATCTTGCTTTTTCGATTGCTTTTAATTCACGCTCTAAAAAAATTGCTTTTTTAAGAACGAACCATTGAACCTTTAATAGTGCCGGAGGAGCTGTTCACCCAGCCAAATAGCTGTACACGCCTCTTTAAATAAGAAATAAATGGCCTATATTATTTATAAAATTCAGTTATTTTAAAAAAAAGCCTGTCATTCGAGTCTCATAAAGGCGTTGAAGTGTGTAATTGAAACTTTAATATAAGACAAATTCACCAACGAATATGACGAAAGTCATCTCCTCTTTCTGTGAAATGAAAGTGCCGAAGAAGAAACACTATCGATCAGTGGTCAGAGAGCTGACCATAACATTGACAAAAGATAACACTATAGCTGCAACAGATATAATTGTATTTGATTAATCGTTTTTCAGGAACCAATTTTATTTACAGATTTGGATACTTATTTTGCTTTCATTGGTGATCGTGTCTGTTTGTGAATACTTTGCAAAACACACTTTTGAGAGTTCGAATATCAAATTTATCGAGGTTTTCACCAACGTTTTAGGGATAATTTTGCACCAAGGTACGTCAATCAATTAAATTGTAATATCTGAAATTAAATATTTAGTGAGTACACAGTATATAATTGACATTTTCGATCAACCATATTTGTTGTGGCTTCTATTTTACGGTCGGTGGTCTTTGATCCGGAAACATATAGCCAACTTCATTTTATTAAAAATATAAAATTAAATGTAGATTATTATTTATATGTACATAGCTTTATAATAAGTTGGTCACAGATCAATATAATATAGACTTAAATAGTAATGTTTAGATGGGGATATTACGGAATAAATTTCAGCTACGAAAACATTGAATATCAAAAGAATATTCAGACAAGTAAAATAAAAGGTAAAGGATATATTTCCCAATTATCTAGACGTGAAGTTCTTCAATTCTATTAACATCAATAAAATAAAACCAGTTTGGTAGTCTAACCTTCGTTTTGCCTCCAAACTAGTCGAATTTATAGTACTTTCGTAATATGTATGATATGATCTTTAAGACTGTGACACAGTCCGTCTAAGCAATTCAATTTTTGAAATAAATTTAGGCTAAATATGAAAAAGACCTTTTAACACGAGTCAAGATTATCGCGTATCATTTTGGTGAGCGCAGTTTTAGACCCGAGTTCGGAAAAACGTAGCAATTTGATAAATACTCTTGACGAGAATTGTTGATATTTTGCGGCAAATATACGACTTGTTTTTTAAAATCAAAATTACACTTCAATTTCGTAAGATGTTAATTTACAAAACAAGTATTAAAATTTAATATATTACTTTGGTTTCGTGTACTAAATAATGTCTTTTAAACATTTAAGCCTGCCTTATAGCCCTAAGCTATATTTTTATAGGGAAGTTTACAGTAAAACGACAGTGCTATCATTTAAAAAAAAACGAAAGTCTATTTCACCACCTTAAAACATTCCCGTTAACCACTGCATTTTCATTTTTAGGTTATGATCTAAATGCCGTAGCGTTGTACCGCCGTTTTGCTTATTGGGCCATTTGGATATTATCGTTTTATGTGATTTCATCGGGTTTCCTCAGCGCACTTTTTTCATTTATTACTTTACCCAAGAAACTGGAATATTACGACAAATTGGAGGACCTGTTGCTCAATCCAGATTTATGGATTTTAACTTACAAAGATGCGAGTGGGCATTACTATTTCGAGGTGAGGCTTTTCCTTAATTATTTGTAGAATAACTCTGGCCGATAAGGAAGTGCTATTTAGGGCCTCACCGAACATTTGCATGTGTAAATTTAGTGAAGCCAAGGGCAGGAAGAAATTTAATGGGACAGCTAAAAAATTTATTAAAGAATTATAATTATTAAGCACCTCTCAATCAAAACTGGCACAATTTGAAAATTGTAACAATATTAACAATACTAACAAACTAAGTAAACCGTACTAAAAAAATAAAATGGTGTTGATTGACCATTTTTCAGAAACGTTCGGAAATTTCTTTAAACTTAAATTTTCAATTAGGTATCTTAAATTTGTAGGTATATTTTATGGGATATCTAAAAACCATAACCTAATTTAAGAATATTTTAAGGATAATGTTTAAAGGTACCCTATGATATGACTGAGGAAAACTCTTACGGATATTCAAAGGTTTGAGGAAATGATACCCTTAAGGATAGCTAAAGGAATGCTTTAGGGCAACCCTTAAGAATATCTAACGGTAAGAGATAGGGAAACTCTAAAGGTAAGTCGTCAGAATCGTTTTGGGATAATAGTGTCAAATTTCCCAAAGAATCCCTAAAAAACCCTTACAGATTTTCTTAGGGATTTCCTATTACTTTTCCTTAACCATTCTTAAGAATGTTTTTATAAGGCAATAGAGAGGAAGCTACTCAATTTTGATCTTACTGTTAACCTCAGGTCAAGTCCTTTACCAGAATTGCATTAGTTAACGATGGTTTGTTGACAGTTTATATGAACCTAAGAATGTAAATTTTCATAGTGCCAATTTTTGAAACGTTAACGCAATATGTGACGTCAGCGCTATTTTTATGAACAGCCCTGTTACAAAAGTAATTTTTTTCTACCGCTAACGTCTCAATCACTCTTTCACTCTTTACACCGAAAATAGACCTTGTTCACTACAAAAATTTGGTTGAAATATTTTAAGTTGTGTGAAATCAACTATTTCCTAATTAAAACAAACCGTAAAACTAATCAATTTAATTGGTTTCCACCTATAAACCGGTATACCTTGGCCGTTACACCTTTTATGTACTGTACATGATAACTGGGTAGCGGTTGCTTGTTCTATGTGTGAAGGTATATCAAGAATTCAAATGATAGCCAGATTTTATATTAGTTTTAATAAAAACATTTAGTAATTATGGTGTATATTGTTTCTATGGTTTGAATTTGGTGGCACATAACAGTAATCATATAATGCCATCTCCTATAAGAATATTTATCGCAATCAGCTATTTTTTTATATAAAATTTTCACTTCATAAAACATTTTCTTTGTATTATTATAAATTTGCTTTTAATAGGTTAAATTTAAATATCTTACTAAATAATTTAATTGATAATTCCTCTACTAAGTTGTTTTATCTGGTGTTGATTATGTTTCTAATATCCTTGTGACATTGGTTGTATTTTTCTCCTTTAAGAATAGTAAATTGGATACTCAGGGAAAAGTCTACGAACAAATGAACCAAACCAATGGATTACACAGCCTGGATAAATTGCCGTGGGAGGAAATCGCTCAGGAAACAAGGAAAGGATCCGCTGTATTTATTAAGCCTGAGAAATCCTCAAGGCTCGAAGTTCTGGTTTTCGATGGCTGCAGTGAAGAAAACCACCAACGACACATTTCGGAGAAGGAAGTGATGGGTGAATTGTTCCACTTTACGGTGCGCAGAGGAATCGACGAGGAGTTCAAAAACGCATTTTTCAGCATGTAAGTTAAGTTTAGAATCAGCTAATTCCAATCGAAACACATTTTCACATAATTCTGCACAACTCTTGAATAGCGAATTAAATCTAAAATTCCAAAAAGAGCAACCAAGTTATGGGTGGATTTATTGAAATAAAGGCCCTTTTTTCAATTTGTTTCTTCAAACCTAAAACAGTCCAAAAAATCATGTCTCAAAAAATTTAATTTTATTTAAGCTAACGTTACCGATACAAGTGACAAGGACCAAAATACAAACCTACAGCTAAAGCAAATTGATTGCTTAATTAGGCCCACTAAAAATTTAGAGAATGAGAGAAATTGAAAAAAAAGGAAAATTTTCCGCTACAAATTAGTTTTAAAAACAATTCGCATATTATTCTTAAAACTAATTTTTAAAAATATTTCCAATTTTCTTAACTTTATTTTTGAATAAGTTTAAAAAAAAATGATATTGATTATAGGTTTTTTAGATTTAAAAGCAGTTTTATACAGTATCAAAATGATCAAAACCGTTTTTAAATTTAATAATACAGTTAAAATCTGAAAAAAAAACAGTTTAAAAGTTCTAAATTCAAATTAAAACTGATAAAAACAATGTATAAAAATAATCGTGTTTTCAGAACCTGCCTTTCCTGTAGTAGAGTACCAATTATCCTATGGTCTGAAAAAGTTTAACAATTTTTTTAGAAAGATTTGTGAAGATGAGATTATAGAGGCAAATAATGATAATTTAGAAAATTGGATTAAGTTCTGCCAAACATAAAAAAGCCAATTAAATGACAAATACTTAACGATAATGCATTTATTTATACTCAGTGAGAATAAATATGTCAAGATTATATTTAGCGTTTCTACAATTCCACCCGTTGTGGCCCCCGGTATGCTCCTCCGCTTTAATAAAATGAAATAATACTGCAATATCATTGGTTCTTTAAAAATTACGTTTTTCAACGCGATTAACGATGCTGCGAGGACGCAAAAATAAGACCAACGGAACTGAAATCTGTGAAAGGTTTCAAGCTACTATACCTCAGATTAGTAAGATCAAAGCTGACTTTCGACATTCTTTCTCGGGAGGTTGCAAAGATTACCTTTTAACAAAAATTTCATATTTTTTGAATAAATTCATCAAAATTGCAATTACTCACTTTTCAAAATGCTTGCCTTACGATAACGACCGTTTAATGTACGTGGTAAATTATAACTTACTCTGTGTGTAAAATCTTGATTCCCAAAGACATGTAATGATTACTCCTACAAATATTATATTTTTTCTTGTAAATACAATATTTAAAAACTGATTGAATATCTAGTGTATATTTATAACCATCTCCTAATCTTTTTAAATCAAGATCGATTTGTTTTTTTTTTCCGTCGTGTTCATTCTGAGATAATTTAGAATTTTGGTAAAGATAACGCTGACTTTTATTATCCAAATTCAACATTTTTGAAAGTAATATTATAAATATACACATGTTAAACTTCAAAACCTCATTGTTAATATTGTAAATTCCCGTTTGTATCGTTGTTGGTACTAATGCTCTGTTGATGACTACGTTAAAGAAACCATCCAATTTCATTTTATTAAATAAAATGATTATTCTTATTTTAGCATTGAGCGGTACGTTGAAGCTGGTTTACCGGAAAAAGACTATCTAAAGCAAATGGAGGAAGAACCAATCTGCGCGCACGCATTTGAAAAAGACGAAGACCATTCGATCAAGGTCCTCAACATGGAAAACATTTTATTTGCTTCGCTGTTTCTCGTATTCGGAGAAGTGGTCTCCTTCTTGGTTTTAATAATGCAACGGGCTTTGAAACCGTATGTTGAATGGCAAGCAATCAGTGGTCACTGATTTGTCAGCTGTAAATTCTTAATACAGCTAGAAGGAAAAAGGACTTTAAAAAAGGAGTTAAATTATTTTTAATCTACGAAAGTAAATTGCTTTCGATATTTACTGACCTTTTCACAAATTGTAACAAGACATTGTATAGCAAAATTATTGCCCATCCTTATTTGCCCCTGAACTAAACTTTAATTAAGGGCACTTATTGAAAAACAATAGTGAAGGTTTAAAGATTCAGAGATGTAAACATTTATAGCTTCGATATAATTAAAGCTTATATGTAATTCAATTGGTCACAAAAAGCCGTTTAAATCAAAAACCTTAGATGGTATCTTGTTTAAAACTAACGAGGTTGTAGCAACTTTTTTTGCTGTTGATAAGAATAAGCTTGCTTTTTTATTAACTAAATAAAATCTTCAACAAGAGTAGCAAATGCCTAAAAGATCATTCACCAGTTAATATTTAAGACGGCGAAATTAATAAGAATTTTGCAAAAATAATGTTTTGTTAAAATAAATCGCTTAAAATTATATTAAATATCTCAATATTAAATATATCGATAATTGTGAAAACAATATCACTGCATGTAAAAATATATCGATAAATGTGTAAACAATATAGATACATGTGTAAACAATATCGTTAAATGTGTAAATAATATCGATAAATGTTTAAACAATATCGATAAATGTTTAAACAATATCGATAAATGTTTAAACAATATCGATAAATGTTTAAACAATATCGATACATGTGTAAACAATATAGATAAATGTGTAAACAATATCGTTAAATGTGTAAATAATATCGATAAATGTGTAAACAATATCGATAAATGTTTAAACAATATCGTTAAATGTGTAAATAATATCGATAAATGTGTAAACAATATCGATAAATGTTTAAACAATATCGATACATGTTTAAACAATATCGATAAATGTGTAAACAATATCGATAAATTTGTAAACAATATCGAAAAATGTTTAAACAATATCACTAAATGTGAAAACAATATCACTTAATGTAAAAGATATATCACTTAATGGAAAACAATATCACTTAATGTAAAAGATATATCACTTAATGGAAAACAATATCACTTAATGGAAAACAATATTACTTAATGTAAAAAATATATCACTTAATGGAAAACAATATCACTTAATGTTAAAACCAATCAATTATTGTAAATAAATAATATTCTACACGATAAAATATTTCTTGGTGATTTGTGAAAACAACTCACAACTTATTTGGTAATTTAGCTATACTAAGTATGAATTAGTTAGTTATCAGTCTCGGCTTGAAATTTAAATTCAGCTAAATTGGATACAAGATGGCTGATGTTAACTAAACAATTAGGTAGTGCGTCGTAAAGCTAAAATTTTTTAATAACACACGTTTTGTGAAAAGCTTTAATAGAATGTAAATCTTCGTTAATCAAGATTTTAAAGCAGAGACTATATATACGCTTCGCTAAATAGACTGGCGTGTTCAATGGCTCAATTTTCATACGATAGCAGACGCTGGTCAAAATTTTCCCCGCGCTTCAGAGTGCTACAATTGGCGCCTCTAACGGCTGGTCAAAAGCTTCTCCCGTGTTTCGAAAGGGTTAACCGGTTTTTTGTATGGAGACGCTTGTCAAGTAAGCGAAGCGTATATATAGTCTTTGCTGGGAAGTAAGTCACCGTTGGTTTTTAAGGCAATTCAAAAATGTTTGGACAAGAAAACTAAGTCAGTTAAGCCCCTTTTGTTAGGCCGTTCACAATTAACATTAACAAGTAAGATAAAAAAAAAGAAAGGCTTTTTACAATCGTATCTATACAGGGGGTTTCTTGTTATTTACAGGACTAAGTTATACGTATCTACTAAAGTAGCACCGAACATTGGCCAGAAAAATTGTAAAGCTCATTCGTTATTCCGTCCGCACCCGGAGACTTGGACATTTTTAAGTTATTGATTACTTCAGACAGTTCTAGTTTTGTTAAAGGACCTTCACACTATTGTTTTTTTCCGTCGTCTAATTTAGGAATAACAATAATGAAGTTGTATCTTGTGATGTCTCTCCTTTATATATGTACGTCTAATATTAAATCTTAATTTAATTCTAATAAAGTCATGATGAGCTCTTTGACTGTTATCCACGCTATTAATCCATGTAAAAAAAATTTAAATGGGTTTCTCTACTAGATAATGGTATTTTTCGGTTAAGTTTTGGGGTTTAACGTGCACTTAAAATATATCGTAATCATTATAAGATCAGGGATAATAATCTAGTATTTTTAGGGTTCCAAAATTACTCTGGGGAATATAACAATTGCTTAATAATACGATATTCAAATCACCTATACGAAAATCTAATTTACTTTTTTGTAGGGTACCACGGACTATATCTGACACCAATATACCAACATTGTTACTGACGTAAAAATTTGCGTCATAACTAAAGCGTACACCTGCCCTGTTGTTAGTATAAGCGCATAGCACATTAATATCAGGGTTAGGAGTTCTAATGCTTAAAGGTATGCGATTAATGAAAGTTTCTTGATATAATGAGAAAGTTTAATTGTTAATTATCAGGGTTTTTTTCCAAAGTAGTTCTGATGGGTCATTTAAGCCTCTCGCGTTATGAGACATAAAACTAAGTTTCATAGAGTTATTTTTTCGAAGGCCCTCTTTTGGAAAGCTTTAATGGCTTTTAAGATTTTTTAAGATGGTTTCGAATCTGTGAACTTCAAAGGCTATGGGAGTGTTTTTAATTTGTATTACCAGCTGGTCACATACAGCTTTAATATCCGTGGTATAATTTAATCTGGCAAATTTGTTTTTTCGACGAACCATTTTCATTACTTTCACTTCTGCTCTCACCAGATTCATCCGTTATGAAGGACGATACACTTCTTTTTCTATGGTTGGCGATATAAAGTCTAATTTCTCTAACCACAGATATGTTTTGTTGCATTTACCTGGCAATCTGGTGATGTCCTATTTTAATTTACGTTTTCATTTTTGGATTCTTATCTTCGCTGGTAGTATTTATATTGACTTTCGACTAGAAGTTTCATTTAAATCAAGGAATACTTCTGCGTGTGGTGCCATACCAGAGTGATTGAGAAAAATTGTTTCATTTCCGGCAGGAACCGAACCTACGACTTTTGGGTTACCGTCCCAACGCCACTACCATTGCACTACCGAGGCCACGAATAATCGGGCCTCGATCAGGTTCACATTATTGACGGGATACATTAAACCAGTTGTTGACGGTGCCGTAGCATTTAACGTCAACTAATTTATAACAGGTCCTTGATAGCCTGTAGTCATTACAATGATAATTTATTTTGGTTTAAATGAAACTTTTAATTAAATATTCCTGCGTTATAACCAAAATTAATTATCATTGTTATGAATTTCAACCTATTGTTGTTATTTTCTGATAACCGTAACTCGGGAAATCCCTCCTGTGATAGGTTCGCATTTGTTTCCAAACTAGACGCCTAAGAGCATTTATTCGTGTTAATGGCATCTGGACTTTTAGCTGGCTTTTTTTCACCATTGATATTAGGGTTTTGGATATTTTCCCTTGAGTTTTCACCTCCAACATCGGGCGATTGTATGACCGCGTTTCTAACATCTACAGCAAACTTTATTTCTTTTTATAAAAAACAATACCACACTCTTGTCAGCGAAACGCATATTAATGCTTTGAGGAATTTCAGAGTAATATATATATATATATATATATATATATATATATATATATATATATCACTCTCTCGATGTAGAACTAAAAAGGGAGTGTGCTTTAACGTTATAAAGTGTGTTTTTACCCTTTTGAAAGTGTAATATTTCATGTTTTTGGATATATTTCGTTTCACAAACTATGTAGAGTGCTTAAAAGTGTTTCAATTGTGTGGTTAAGTTGTTGAAACTGGGTTCAACTCATCGAAATGTAATAAAATGGTGTTAGAATGGTGTGAAAAACCCAAATACTTGAAATATTGGTCTTATTTAAACATTTGTTAAGTGTTAAGTGATATTATTTTTATACCTTTAAACACCCTTATTTGTTAGAGTGTAAAATATTTTTTTCCTATAGTTACATAAAAGCCCAAGCTATTATTTCGCACAAGTATATTAACTAAAATCAAAATATTAACAAATATATCATATATAACACTAAGATTAAGCGCATTTACAATGTTGAAACCCCTGCAGTAATTTATGGGAATTAACCAACTGCTAAAAAAAAAATCGAAATTTTGAATATTCCATCTTGTGCCTTTTTTGATTTCGCCGTATAATCATGTAAAATAAGTTTTGATTTTGTCAGCTCTAAGCACATCAATTTTGCAATCACACATGTAATTTTTGTACGAGTAAATTAAAAACGAGAAAATGTTCCGACATGATGCGTTCGGTTTAATTAACTCTAGAATCCCAACGACGCTAACACCATCTCCATTTTTAAGATTTCTTACAGCTTCCTTAAATTTCTCGACGCCTTAAATCAATGGCGGTTAAACCAAGGAGTAACAACCACACAAGGAGAACACAACCCGTCAAAAGTCGTGGATTTTCTTGCAATTGTCTTCCCCCCACACGTCAATCGTCCAATGAAATTTGTACACAACACTTCGTTAGCGTGTTTGAAGGCTAACTGCGTTATCCTTGTGTTTGTTGCTCCTAGGTTAAATAAAAATTGTTTTAGCGATATTATTTTAAACCGCTTTCACTCTATCCTATCGAAATTACTTTATAGGTGGATTAAAACGGTTTAATTGCGTTTGTCAGAATTTAATTGGTCAGAAACATTTTGCAAATGTCCGAATACCCATTTGTTAGTTAAGGTAAGGTTAGGTTGGGTTACGCTAGGTAAGCTTGTTTTAGGCAATGTAGTAATAGGCAAGGTAATGTTAGGCGAGGCCAGGGTGGGGTGACGAGGTGGTTAGCATTTTCACCTAACAGCAACAGAAGCCGGGTTCAATTCCACCTTGAGACCCTGGGTGAAACTCGGAACAACTCCTTCTGCATTGAATTAGCAAGTCTCCTTACTGGTTAAAAGGCTTTTACCCCCGAGTTCTTCGTCTTCCCATTTTGATAAGTAGGGAGCTCTTGGCCCTCGTGACATAAAGGGCTTGCAACCACCCTCCTACGCATTCTAAGCCGGCCACCGGTAATTGCCTCAACAGGTCGCTAGGCGGTATGGTGGTGCCTCGGGTATGAGCTTAGCTTATTATTGTTACCTATTTTCAGACAATTGTTTTTTGTACAATTTAAAAGCGCACAGAATGGTTAAATGGTCAACAAATTTTACAAAATAATTTTCGGACAAAGTCACCGTTATTTGGACATATTAGCCATATTTCTTAGTTTCGGTCAATTGAGTATTCGGATATTAAAAAAACTATACGAAATTCGGACAAACGCAACCATATCAAATAAAACGTTTTTTTAAATCAAATGGAACCTTGTAAGTGATCGAAGGTAGGAGTATAAAAAAATTGTTTCTTGTACAGGAACATTTCACATCGACGTATTCTCCTCCTTTCAAATCTTCGGAGGTTAAATGGTGGCTACTCGAATTTCTATTTTATCTGGTTCTCACATTTTGACCTATTATAAACTTTTTTTCTGACTAAATATTTTCATTAACTTTTTATAACTTCTGAAGCTTTGATTTTAAATAAAAATGCATTGCTGTCAAATAACTTAGAACTTTACTCTCTTTAAGGAGACGTATGTCAAAAATTCAGAGGCCTGTTCTATGGGTCCCAATTAATTGAACAAACCAATGATAATATATAATTTTGAATAATTAATATATTTACAAATGATGTTTGGTCATTTTTTAAAAAGGTATTTTTCATTGAACTATTCAGAGTGCATTCTCTATGATACTGTTTACTTTGGAAGTAAAATTTTTAGTTAAACGATTTTCTAAGAAAATAATAAAAATTATAATATCAATTGTTTGCTAATCAACAAAACACTGGTAGCAGTATCTCCATCTAATTAATTTTATAAACAATAATAATATTTTAAATTATTTTCTTAGCCCTAATTTTAGTTAAATTAAAAAGTTTCCCCAGACATTGGCCTATAGAACGTTCCTATAAAGTTAAAACTGAAGCAAACCAAACAAACAATTATTTCAAACAAATGCGTTTAAAATAAAAGAGCAACATATTTATTATGTTTATTTTTAATTGATTTTAATTTAAATTTAAATTGAAGTAAATAGAATGTTAAAAGAGCAAATATTCAACTTTTTGGAGTATTAAATAGATATACATCCGGGGTGCCCTATATGTGAGAAAAGTACATTGCAATTTATAGTGAAATTCTTCTCTTTTATTGCATCGCTTTAATGCGGAGTAATCATTGGTGCATTTCCCCATGGCAATGTTGTTTATTGACAAAATACATTTTTCCTGAATAAATGACAGGGTGATTGTGTTTGTTCTATATGCACGAAGTTGTTGATGATGCACTGCTTTTAGTAAAAATTCCTATAAGATTGTCTTAATGATCTTATCAAGATGATATTCTCGGCTGTTGATTTTGTTTTTCTCATGGACTGGGTTTTTTACTTATTTTTTTCCTGCAAAGTCTTCGGTTTTTAAATATTAGTGAAATATGTTAAAGGACAGAGGATTGAGTTTGGAATAGGGGTTTTAAATAGCTTTTATTTTAGCTAAATTAGTTTCTTAAAGTGAGCTTATTAATTTAATGTACAGGTTGATCAATATATTGTTCCTAATTAAAGAGCCCTATTTTAAGTAAATTTTCAAGAAATAGTCGATCATAAGACGATTAATTTTTTGATCTTATGACGAAATAATAGGATATTTTACAAAATATCCAAAGTTGTCACATAAAGAGAGGGATTATATGAGGTGCCAGTAATGAAGGTGAAACAGTTGATATGTAATAAATTCATTTAGATTAATCTGAAAATTTAAGCTAAACACTACTTTAAAAAATCGTAACTTAAATTCAATTTCTACTCAAATTAAATTTAAACGGTTAAAATAAATATAAATTACCGCTATTAACTTTATTGGAAAGTTTTCACAATCGATTAAAGATAAACGTTTATATCTAAAAATCACTTAATTAAGCAATTAACAATAATAGAATGAATCAAAATTAAATAAAATTATTTAAAAAATTAAAGCAATGTAATTATTTATATTTTTTTTTACATTGAACAATGAAACGCGGACTCACTATGACATTTTTAGTCATCATCTCATTTCTGCTCATAGCATCAATTGCAATAGCTGAATTAGTTACTTAACTTACTTGGTAATTTAATTACCACCTTTGGTAATTAAAATACCAAGTAAGTTAAGTAACTAATTCAGATCTGATTTAAACAAATAATTTCAAAATTGGTTAAAGGACAGCATTTACGTTTAACTAGCTGAATGCACGCCCTTCTTCTGTGAAATGAGTTTTCGCTTCGCTGAAATTAAAGGAGTAAAAATAAATTACACTCGAACGTTTCCAAATGGCCTGTGATCATTCTCCCGGATAGGTTTATTAACTGCTGAAACTGTATGCTACAAATAATGAGATGACGCTCCAAGCTAAATATCAACCAAGGCCACACTCACTGATAGTTGGACCACTTTCCCGGCTTGTCATAATAATTAAGTTAATTATCGGAAAGAAGTTAAATCCAAAAAATGGCAGAAATTTAATTTAAGTTATTTTTCCATCAATTGTGGGTCTTTTTAGTCTACCTGTTTATTAAAGTTCACAGTTCCTCGAACACATTTTGTTTTCTAAGTTTTGCGTTTGCAATAATGGTGTTTATTTACTCATATTACAAACAAAATGTCCAAGACTGGTAAATTACTTCGTGAACTGTTAAAGTTGACAACGCACCAAGTAGAGTGCCGCAGGAAAAAAATATTACACACACGGTTAAAAACAATTGGTTTAAAATGAAGGAAAGTAAGGCCGAGACGCCACTCCCGGGGTCGGTGTCGGGTTCGGGATCGGAGTCCGGGATTTTAGGGGTAAAATGGGGGTAAAATCGTGGAAAAGTCAAAGTATTTATGATATTTATCGCGACGATTTGTTTTTTCGTATATCAACATGTTGTGTTCAGGCCCAACTTGTTTATTTATCTCCGCTTATCTCGAAAGACACTTGAACGTAATAAGATAAAATGATGTAAAAATTGATAACCTAGGCGGCGCGCGCGGTTTACCCAGGGGACGCGGTTAATTTGAATTTAAGAGTGTTTTGACGTCATGGAATATTCGTTGTTAAAGTAGAATGGAAAAATTTTTTAACTTCATTTTAATATCATTGTAGTACGCTTGGCACTAATACCTGAAAAATGGACTTTAGAGTGGATAATTAAGTATTTTTTCAATCCTTATACCTATATTTACATATTGGAATTGTTACAAAAGGTTCTTTTAAACGTAACTTAGTACATTAATTTATTTTGGAAGTTCAAAACGTATTAAGAGCCCTTCAGTGTACTATAAAAGGATTTCATTAACAAACTAAATTAATATTTTCTTCAAACTTTCAATTCGTTATAATTTGAATTTAAATGAAAACATCATGGATTATAGGGGTGCGTAATCTACTATTAGACCGAAAGGATTAAAAAATACTTAAAGTAAGTGGTTTTACTGATAAACTCTAAAGGAATTTTGGAATTTTCTAGAATAGCAAAGTAAAACTAAAACGTAAATCAAGTTTAAAACGAAACAAATAACTGGGAGAAAGGTTGAAGTAACTTTTTTGATTTTTGTTTTTTATTTGTTGAGTTCCCTATATTATTATAAACTAAATTAAATATAATTTTTGAAAATTTGTAATAAAAGATCTGCTCCTTCGTGTTTTACATATATTTAAAAACTCGAGATTTTAATGAATTGTTTTCAAAGCATGAAAAATATAGCAGATCCTTTGATTGTAATTGTAGTTAGTAGTTACTTAAGTATTGACTGGTACATAGGCCGCTGATACCAAAGTTAGAAAAGCGTAGACTAACCGTTCAATTCGTTATAATTTGAATAAAATTAAAAACAATAATCTAAGATACCTTTTAAAGTTAAATTCCTTTAGAGTTTATCAGTAAAACCACTTACTTTAAGTATTTTTTCAATCCTTATACCTATATTTACATATTGGAATTGTTACAAAAGGTTCTTTTAAACGTAACTTAGTACATTAATTTATTTTGCAAGTTCAAAACGTATTAAGAGCCCTTCAGAGTACTATAAAAGGATTTCATTTACAAACTAAATTAATATTTTCTTCAAACTTTCAATTCGTTATAATTTGAATTTAAATGAAAACATCATGGATTATAGGTGCGTAATCTACTATTAGACCGAACGGATTAAAAATACTTAAAGTAAGTGTTTTTACTGATAAACTCTAAAGGAATTTTGGAATTTTCTAGAATAGCAAAGTAAAACTAAAACGTAAACCAAGTTTAAAACGAAACTAATTACTTTTTTAGTTTTTTTTTGACAAATATGCAAACTATTTAGTTATTTCAAAAACAAATACGTCGATTTATTTGGTATGCGAAATACTATTGGTTAGTTTTTATATCTTTAATTTTATTTTTCAGAACAATTTCTCTTTGTCTAGCTTCTTCTAACTTTAATTTAGTAAAAAGTAATTGAAATTACTGTTACTTTTACTTGCAATAGTAAAATACTAAACCAAATGTATAATTTATATTTTATTTTATTTAATAAATTTAAACTATAATACTAAACTTTTTCAAAAAAAACTTTTACAAACAAAATTTAAAATACACATTTTTAAAATTTAACTACACCAGCTCCAAGTCAGCTAGCGAATTTTCTTTTTTTAAGTAACTACTAACTACAATTAAAATCAAAGTATCTGCTATATATTTCATGCTTTGAAAACAATTCATTAAAATCTCGAGTTTTTAAATATATGTAAAACACGAAGGAGCAGATCTTTTTCACAAATTTTCAAAAATTATATTTCATTTAGTTTATAATAATATAGGGAACTCAAAAATTAAAAAACGAAAAATCAAAAAAGTTACTTCAACTTTTCTCCCAGTTCATAGTTTCGTTTTAAACTTGGTTTACGTTTTAGTTTTACTTTGCTATTCTAGAAAATTCCAAAATTCCTTTAGAGTTTATCAGTAAAACCACTTACTTTAAGTATTTTTAATCCGTTCGGTCTAATAGTAGATTACGCACCCATAATCCATGATGTTTTCATTAAAATTCCAATTATAACGAATTGAAAGTTTGAAGAAAATATTAATTTAGTTTGTAAATGAAATCCTTTTATAGTACTCTGAAGGGCTCTTAATACGTTTTGAACTTCCAAAATAAATTAATGTACTAAGTTACGTTTAAAAGAACCTTTTGTAACAATTCCAATATGTAAATATAGGTAAAAGGATTGAAAAAAAAAATACTTAAAGTAAGTGGTTTTACTGATAAACTCTAAAGGAATTTAACTTTAAAAGGTATCTTAGAGTATTGTTTTTAATTTTATTCAAATTATAACGAATTGAACGGTTAGTCTACGCTTTTCTAACTTTGGTATCAGCGGCCAATGTACCAGTCAATACTTAAGTAACTACTAACTACAATTAAAATCAAAGGATCTGCTATATTTTCATGCTTTGAAAACAATTCATTAAAATCTCGAGTTTTTAAATATTTGTAAAACACGAAGGAGCAGATCTTTTATTACAAATTTTCAAAAATTATATTTGATTTAGTTTATAATAATATAGGGAACTCAAAAATTAAAAAACGAAAAATCAAAAAAATTACTTACTTCAAACTTTCTCCCAGTTATTAGTTTCGTTTTAAACTTGGTTTACGTTTTAGTTTTACTTTGCTATTCTAGAAAATTCCAAAATTCCTTTAGAGTTTATCAGTAAAACCACTTACTTAAAGTATTTTTTAATCCGTTCTTTCTAATAGTTGATTACGCACCTATAATCCATGATGTTTTCATTTAAATTCAAATTATAACGAATTGAAAGATTGAAGAAAATATTAATTTAGTTTGTAAATGAAATCCTTTTATAGTACTCTGAAGGGCTCTTAATACGTTTTGAACTTCCAAAATAAATTAATGTACTAAGTTACGTTTAAAAGAACCTTTTGTAACAATTCCAATATGTAAATATAGGTATAAGGATTGAAAAAATACTTAATTATCCACTCTAAAGTCCATTTTTCAGGTATTAGAAAGTATTTCATACAAACTAACTTCTAAGTTTGAAAAAAAAATGAATTTGTTCGTAAATAAAATCCTTTTAAAGTACTTTGAAGGACTCTTTATACGTTTTGAACTTTTATAGTATTTTTCTATGTATTTATTACTATAAATATCCCAATATTAAATGGTAACCATGTATGCGTAACAATTTCAATATGTAAATATAGGTATAAAAATATGATAATCAAATTTAAAACTTACGTGCTAATAATATTAAAATGAAGTTTAAAAATATTCCCATTCTACGTCATTTTAACAACGAATATTCCATGACGTCAAAACACTCAAATCCGTGTTTTAAATTCAAATTAACCGCGCACGCGTGCTCCACGCCTCCCGGGTAATCCACGCACGCGCGCGTTATCTCTCACCCAGTGAAATACTCGTGAGATAGGTTCAAGTGCCAAGCGTACTACAATGATATTAAAATGAAGTTAAAAAAATTTTCCATTCTACTTTAACAACGAATATTCCATGACGTCAAAACACTCTTAAATTCAAATTAACCGCGTCCCCCGGGTAATCCGCGCGCGCTTCGCCTAGGTTATCAATTTTTACATCATTTTATCTTATTACGTACGATAAAGCATTGACTTTTCGACGATTTTACCCCCATTTCAGCCCTTAAATCCCGGACCCCGATCCCGAACCCGACCCTGACCCCGACCCCGGGAGTGGCGTCTCGCCCTTACTTTCCTTCTACTGGTTTAATTTAATATAAAAGTATAAATTAAAAGTTACATTATTAAAAGGAAACGCATATAACAAGACTGAAGCTTGACCACCGGTTCAAATTAAGGGGCTTTTCTAGCTTAATAAAGTTGAAATATTCTTTTATCTTATAATAATAGGACGAAAAGCTCAGAAATACGTGCACATGAAAAGATCTTCCTCGCTTTTGATCTTCAACACTCGCCCTCGGTGCCGTAGACCTAAACCCTATTTCTCGTCGAATTACCAACTGTGGTATTTGCTTCAACAAGATATTAATTTGTGCTTCTAATTTTTGTGAGAAGTTAATTTATGGCAAATTAATATTGATATTGCTAAACCATTTAGAAATTGAAAACACAAACCGGTTAACCAGGGCTTGTTTTGGTTCAATAGACAAGGAGCAACATTTGAAATCATCTAGGAAATAATTTAAACACAAAATCCCGTTAAATTTAAATAATAAACAAAATGTTTAACTATTAATATAAGCTTAAGTCCTAATTCTAAATGCTGCTCAGCATGTGTCAGTGGATCTGTGGTAGAACACTCGCCTGCCAAGAAGGAGGGCCTGGGTTCAAAACTCACTCGACGCGTTCGAAAATTGATAAAAAGACGTTTACCGTGATCATTTGGTTGAAACCCTGTCACTTGGATTCCATTACGTTTATTGGTGCCCCTTAATGCTCGGCCTGTCCCAAAAGTCAATAAATAGAAACCCCGTACATACATAACGTGAACAAAACCAACACACATAGCGACACGAATTTAAGTTCAGGCGTCCAATTTCCAATATCATATAATGACTCGCACACCCAGGAAATCAATGACTGCAGTAGAAGTCGTAGATGTCCAAATAACCCCACCAATAAAAATGAATTAACAAGAAGCGAAAAACGTACCATTCACAAAGCACAGAAAGCCCCTTGACTAAATAATAAATGACCGTAGACGGAATAGTTAGGGCTCTTTATAAATAAAGCAAACGAACCCTATTGATGAACTGCATTTAACATCTTAATCAGTCGAGAAAACGTTTAATATAATAATGACGACCCAGTTAAAAACCCAGACCACTATGTAAACAACTCGATATTTTCTTCATAAATGAAATGTTACCCTTGAGAACTAATACGCTAAACACACACGCAATAGATAAAAAAAGACTGAAAAAACGAAATAAATTACAAACAACTAACGGGTTCTACCCTTTAATCACTTTATCTGCTGACTGCGCTAAAACAAGATTTGACCTTTAAATTTTCATACGTAAAATATTTAGACTTTATAAAACAAGTTCACAAAAATTAAAAAACAAAGTTCAATAAACAATATATACAGATATTGTATTCATCCGTTTAGTAAAAAAATCCCGCCTTATCATAATGGTTCCTTTACTTTAATATTTTCTCTAAGGAAGTCAATGGCTCGGCGGTGAACTATCCGCATTGCAACAATGCGACCCGGGTTCAGTTCCTGATCATGATCAAATTTTACATTAAAATCCTAAAATATTTAATTAAATAAAAGATTAGTATAATTTATAAATATTTAATTAAATATAAGATTAGTATAATTTATAAATATTCAATTAAATATAAGATTAATATAATTTATAAATATTTAATTGAATATAAGATTTATATAATTTATACATATTTAATTAAATATTAGATTTATATAATTTATAAATTTTTCAAATGATGTAGAATAAATTATAGTACCTAACGTTATAACTTTGTAAAGGACATTCGCCAAAGCTGTTTTTTAGAAAGACACCGTAGCTTAACAAGCGATGGTGGCTGAGGTAAAAAGTACTTACCAACCTGTTTATAATAACTAGAGAGCCCGATGTATTGCCATTTATTCTAAAAACCATCCTTTTGATTAATATTTATTTATCCCATTCCCAGTACTTGGATGAAAAATAAGGGTTCCACGAAAATCTGAGCATTTGTCATGGTTGTAGATAGGTATTTTTCGCTGGTAGGTTGCAGACCAAAAGTTTCAATGATAAAGTGAAATTGATGAGTATATGAAAAAACAAGCTGGCCGTAGGAGGCAATACCACCGTCAAGCTGCGATACATATCTGGGCAGGGTCAAACATTTCTAAAAGACTCTTGGATAATTTCTGGAGCAACAACTCGACATGTTTCTAAAATTATCTCGCGTAACTCTTGAACTGTGCCCACAAAGAGGGTCTTTTATGAAGCACTACTAGAAAAAGTTCAGAACTATTTAGTTCGGGAATCTAGGATGACAACGAACGGGCCCAAGTAATTCGATCCATTAAGCCAAGCCGGTAGAAAAAAATGGACCAATAAGTCTTTATCCTACCAGACCAGCCAACACATTGATGCGAAACTGCTGCTGATGGTGATGAGGGTATCCCCAGTGAGAATTCTCGTTGCACCACGTGTGATTGTTCTGATGGTTAAATTGGACTTCCCTGGAGAAATTGGTCTCATCAGACATTAGCAAAAGACGCTAAAAATCCCGGTTTACATCAGTCATGATAATAAGCCAGTTGCAGAATTCGCATCGGCGAAGCATGTCTCCATTATGTATCGCTCGGTAAGGATGATAATGGTGACTGTTTAGAACACTGCAGACGTAGCTATTACCCACACTTAGGCTATTGATCGCCAATCTGACACTCGATGGAGGATATGCAACGACGTAAGCAAGGACGACGTCTTCCAAGTGAAAGTGGTTTCAACCTGGTTCACGAAACCTCGGATTGATGTTGCCGAAATTGTTTAAGTCCCTTATGAATCTGAGAACAGAACTATGATTAGGACTACTGATGGAAAAACCATTTCTAAATAATTGGCTTACAGTACGGTTCATCCGATTACCTACACCGAGAAATAGCTTTAGTATATTGGTGCATTGCTCCTAATAATAGCGAGGCATACTTAACTTGAATTGACAATTTTGATTAATGATTTTATTTCGTAGTGGTACAGATTTAAATAATAAATGGTCATTTTTACCACTGTGTCTGTCTGGGCTGCGAACGCGTACGCATTTTCGGGGCAAAGTGTTATCGCTGCGTACGCAGTTTCTTAGAATTAGGGAAAAGGTTTTTCCAAAAGCACCCGCTTTTTTTCATTGGGTGTATTATAATTATATGAAAAAGCTCAGCTACGCTGAGAAAAAGGGGATATATAGCTAACCTTTTATCGTTTCACTACGGCCAAGAAGGGACAGGTATTAGATTATTTGGTAATTAAGGTTTTAGGAGAGAACCAATGGCCTAGCGTGCATTGCTGCCCATTCATGTTAAACCGTAAATTTGCCGCCCCCCCACTATTTTCCAGGCCGCCCCATACTTCTAAGCCGCCCGGACGCCGCCTGGGGCCATGACTCCCTTTCCCTCCCCTCCACTCTACGCTACTTGAGGAAACAAAACTTTCTCATGTTTCGTTAAATTAGTTACACATTAATTTGTTTCCAAAGATTATTAAAACTCAATGAACGTCACAACACCAACGTACAAAAATGTCCTATTAGCATTACAAATTTAGTTTTCGGGCTTTTAATTTAGAACAAGCATTATCTCACTAAGCGCAGCATTTTTTTATCGTCAAGAAAAGAACTGGCGGCCTAGGCATGGAAGTTTACAGCGAGGTCATAATGGTGACGTTAAGCTAAAAGAAAGCCGAGCACGTGGTGAAAATTTTAGCACGCTATCTAGCGGCGTTTAAAAGTTATTAATGAGACATACATACAGAAGGACACACTTGAAGAAATATAATATAAATATAATATATAGTTAGTTCTTGTCATTGGGCTCCAGATTGTTGTGCGATAGTTAAGGAATACGCCACTATTCCGCCGTAGATAATTCTTTCGTGGTCTCTGCCGAATTCTTTGGTCCCCGACAGCCGCACGAGTGTATCGTTTCTATCGTTGAATTCTTGACGAAGACATTTGCGTCAAGTTCACTCTTTTCCATAAGCTCCAGATTGTAGCGCGATAGTTGACGACGCTGTTCCGACCGATTAACTTGTTTCTATACCTCTATTTTTTTTACACATTTCCGATAGTTTCAAATATCAAATTTACAATTCGCTTTAACTTCCTTTGAAATTGTCCAATATAACAGCAATTCTAGGACTATCTTTCATAAATTATTTATCATCTAAAAGAATTGTATAAAACATGTTGATATCAGTGTAACATAGAATAAATGAAAAGAGACTTAAAACGGTTTTAAAATTCACAATTTATTTATTTAAAAATCCAACGTTTCAATTTTATTTTGAAGCTACCAAAATATCTCAAATAACAGCGAACATTTAAAAAAGTCGGAAGAAATTATTTAAAATGTTTAAAAGAAAGTGCGTATTTCCTTTTTTTGTCGCTAGTAGCGATAGCAAGCTCGCTTTTATGAGAAACCGTGTATGTAGTACACGATTTAGTAGTGCTCGCAGTGTGCACATTTACGACGAATTCCGGAAAAATAATAGTAAAAAAATAATTTAACTATAGATAGCTTGTTGAAAACAACTATAGTAGTATATTGTTTTTTATAACAGAGTTAATTATATCTCGAAACAGAATATAGCTTACTAAACGATTACCCCCAATTTTTAAATTCCTTTATTAAATTATTTGCAATTCATATTGTACTAATAAATTTCGACATTATTTTACTAATGATCTGTAAAGTTTGGTGATGGTGATAATAATTTCACTAAATGGCGCTATCTAGGAATTTCTCATGCGGTTAATTTAAATGATATATATTAAAGATATAGAGTTAAAACACTTCATTATTAAACTTGATATTTTACATTGCAACCCGTTCTACCGTTTTAATAAACAAAGCATATAATTAATTGTATTGTGATTGATTTCCCAAACTAAAAGTAAACAATACACGTCAATTTAATTACTAAAAACCTTTTTCTTTGAGTGACTTTTTGTCCTCGCACAATGTCCATCCAGATCCAGTCCCTGGGTTCTTTAAAGCAACAATATAATGACCACCGTCGCAATCATATCCCAAGCTTTGGTTTTAAAACTTACGCTATTAATTTTTATTTTGTCAGCAACGAATCCTTTAATTGGGGTGTGAATTTTAAACCGTTCAGTACCTCTATGAGAAAACCTCGCAAAATTTAAGAAAAGGTACTTACTAGAAAAATGTAAAATCGAGCGACGTTCTTTCGATTCATTTTGACAATGAACGCATTTTATCACAAACAATTCCCAATGGCAAAAAAAATCGTGAAATGTTAAATTGGATCTGTCTGTCGGTATGTTCATCCATCTTCGGGGATGTGGTTCAGAACAACATCTGGAGAACAATTTGGACATCTGTCTTGATATTGAATGCAACGTAAAAATAAATTGTCAATGAGGTTGTTTTCATTTTTAAGTTTTTCTAGAAGATCAATTAAAAATTCCACAGGATCCTCTTGGTTGATGCCATGAAATCGATTGTCAAGCGTTCTTCTAACATTAATAGTTTGCAAATGAGGAATATTAGTATCTGATCGCCCAAATAATAAATCTTTCAATGCGCAAGTTGTTGGTCCCGGAGATATGACTTTTTCTTGAATATTTCTTATAAACTCAGGAACGTGAAACAAAGCTTGTAAAATGCATAAAGCGTAGCACGAATTATCATTATTTATAAAGCCTTTCACTGTAATAGGCCTTGTTTCATTCTGACTACTTATAGGATTCTTACATATCGAAGGCTTGGGAATAAAAGGTTTATTTCCGTACTCCAGCTTCACTACACTTATTAGTTTCGTTGATTATTTCAGCTGAAACAGCTGTACATGCTGGAACATTTGATGGTTTTTCCTTCCTATGTATAAACTTAATTTGTGGCAAATCTTTCGTAAATTAATTTCTTAGTCGATTATATTCTGTTATAGCTTTCAAGTCGGCGTATATTTTGGAAGGGTTCATATCAAGTAAATGAAAATCATCTAACGATGTAATTCTAGAAAAAGCAACATAAGCCATTCCACTTTGGAAAACACTTGTTAGTATGTTTATCATAGCATAATCGGTGCTCATACCTTGACTCTTATGTAAAGTAACTCCATATGCTAAAATCACAGGAAATTGAAATCTTTGCACAAAAACGTTTGTGACAATTTCAAACTTCACCTTAACTCTTTCAATTTTCTCTTGAACAGCATGGTCATCGAACAAAACCATCAACTCTGAAATAACGACATCTGCGTTCTCCATAAAGCTTTTCACCGTACCCATGGTTCCATTAGCATGACCTTTCTCTATATTTAGATTTATTCTTAACATTATGCGAGCATCAATACAAAGCAAAAGTCAAAACCTGCTGCTGTAGCAGAAACATTTTTCTCCAATTTCTTTAACTGATCTTTAACGTGTTTTTGCATTTCTTGGTGTCCATGGACTTTATCGACACTCAGTATTTCCAAAAAAATAATTCTTATATTTTTGAAGCATTATTTTGTTAATAGCTTCGCACATTTTATTGGTTGGTAACAAACAAACCGGTCTTTTTATTTCTTGGCATAACTTATCATAATAGTTTGCAATATTTTCCACATTACTTGCTTTCGGAAATAAACGTGTGTTCAACACTTTGACATCTGGTTCTGTAACTTCACCAACGCGTATTCTAGCAAGCATTTCTCCATAAGCGTGGTCACTTTTTTGCCGCTTTTTAATTGTCAATTCATCAAACTTAAAGTATTGTTTGAATAAATTAAATTCGCCAACTGAGCCAATAAGTTTTCTCGCCTCTTGGAGACTTAGCGTAGAAAAACTGGTTCACCCTTGACAGGCTGTAATTGTTACAAATCCCCTAAAACTAAGACTGAAATGCCACCAAATAGTTTCCCTTCGCCCGTTACTTCACAAAGTCTCAAATGAATATAGCTCAACAAAGCCGAAAAGACCATTGATATTTCATCAACTACTAAAAATTTCACAAGGCTGAATGTGTTTCGCATTATTAATATATTGACTATATTATATTTATTTGATTTAAGATTACATCTGTTAGTTTTAAATTCAACAATTATAATAATTCAACATTATAAATTACACTATATTATTTATGTATATTTTATTTAACATGACGAGGCTCGAACATTTAATATGTAGGTTTAACACTTCACAAACAACGATCGTAACCCCTCGGCCACGCTAGCCTATCTCACTAGTGGTGATTATTTCTTTTACCATAACTATACATTTGTCCAAGGCTTAACTGAATACAAGCTTGTGCATCAATAACGGCCATTTTATTTTTCGCGATGGCGCAAAGACACCGTATAATAAGAGGTCTGGTCAATAATGATAACTTTTTGGACATAGTAGCGCTATCGCCATCTGGTTCTAATAATACACAATAATTTTCTTTAAAATTAATTTAAATTATCTTAAATTCATTTAAAATTAATAAAATTTAAAAATGTCTTTAGACAATTCAATAAAGAACGTTGGTTTATAATTTGAACCTTAACGGACCAACCGTTTTTCCTCTAGCCCTTGCTAAATAATTTAACGTTAAGTGACGTCACAGAGCTCTTTACTCTACAAAATCTCGCCATAAAAATTTTAATTTTCTCCCATAGCGTGAAGGACTCGATATAATGTTAAAAATCTTGTTAGCTATACATATACACTTGGACCAAGTGTATAATTTATTTTGCGAATTGTGAGGGCACGTGAAAATCTTTGAAGTTTGGGACGGAACGAGTGCTGAGGGTTAATGTTAGAGCCTCAACGTCCAAATGGCAGCGTTTCCAACCAATGTTTACGGTATACGAACCACCGATAATTGTTACGCTTCACTGATATAAGAAATTCAGCATAAGCGGAAGAGTATATTAATAGTTTTTTAAGTCTTACACTTTTTACGTATGCAATTTTAAAGGTCAAATCTTGTTGTAACGTAGTCAGCAGAGATAAGGGGGCTAAAGGGTAGAACCCGTGGGTGGTCCACTTAGTTAGTTTTTTCGATCTATCGGTACTTTGAAACCGTTAAGGGTAGCCGGGAGTAGTGGCTCACTCCTGTAATCCCAGGCGTCCGGGAGGCAGAGTTTGTGGATGGTCGTGTGAGGACGACTACCAATTCCCCAACGGGTGGTCGGAATACTTCCGCCACGGGTGTCCCCACCCCTGTCCCCACGTATCCCCCCGTTGGCGTGGCCGTTACACATATCTCGCCCTGATTAATCAGATGGTGTTTCGCCGGGCTCGCGGTCTTCTCAGACTCAATCAGCCCTTTCTTCCTTGAATAAAAAAAAACCGTTAAGGGTAATTTATGAAATAAATACAATTTCAAGTGGTATACAACGCGCTTTTTTCGCTTTGCTTATTTTACTCGTATCTTTGTAATTTCGTGTTTTCTTTTCGGCTTTAAATGTGTCATACATTTTCATTAATGTGGTTACGTTGGTTTTATTTATTTTGAGATATGCGCTGTTGTTAAGCCTTCACTATTCAGTTAAGGGATTTTTGTGCGTTATCAGCCTGGAATTGTTAACGGTAAGGTGTTTTTGGTTTTTTCTATTTCCGTGGGTATATGGATTTCTAAGTATTTGAATTACCTTTTTGTTTGAGTTTGTTATTATTATATATTTGTTTTTGCATATTTCTGCTAATACAAGGTTTATTATACTGTGGGTATTTAGATTGACGTTTTGTTGATTAATATGTATTTCAATTAACTTGTTACTAGGTTGGGTTATAATTAAATATTTTTCTATTGGTTACTTTTCTTGTTTTATTTCGTCTATCTAAAGTGTTGATAATGTGGGGGAGAATTCATATCTACCATTTTTTATTTGCATTGATTTTTATCGGCTTCTTTGGGTTGTCGTCATGAGCCCACGCAGGTTTTATTAGTGCTTTCACTTATAGTTTTGGTTTTCGCTTTAACTTTTGTTTTCCATATACATTTGATTGTTTAAGATCTTTAATACACGGGGTTGGTTTTTGTCCATAAAATAGTATGTTTTTCGTTTCGTGAGCATTCTAATAATTTAAAATTTTCTATTTCTCATTTTGTTGCTTTGTTAATTTTTTAACATTTTGGGTATAAAGTTGGTTTATGTTTTATTGATATTGGAAATTTGTTAAGGCAATAACATTTGTAATATTTATTATAGTTATGATAAAAAAATATTCTACTGGTTGGGATTGGATTTTTTGGGGGACGCTTTGAATATGGCGAAATATCGTTAAGTGCCGTGTCCCAAGGACAAATTCTTCCGAGGATAGATATATTTTGGCAAGCTTGCCAAATTGTTTTAAAAGTGGAATTAAAAAAAAATTAGAAGACTTTAGGCCTACGCTTATTTGTCATTTCATTTAAAATCAAATGTTATTTTTTTTAAATTCCTTATTAATTCCAAAACAGAGAGATGCTTGTCAATTTTCGATTAAAATAAAAGTAAAAATTTTTATTCCCTTTAACGACCGACTTTCTTTAGGACCTCATTTTTTCCAAACTATGAAAAATGCTTCTAATTTCGTGAAAATTAATATTTAAAAACGATAGTCATCGAATACCACCTGAACATTTCTTACTTCTACCATGCATAGTGTTTGCAAAAGACGCTGGTATCGATCAATTTAAAAAATCTGTATTGTAAACGCGATTATATTTATACCGCAAAAAACCTTTTTCGTACGCGTAAGATAACTTAAGGGGGAAATTGTCTCAAAGGATCACATTACAAGTTGGTGCTTCAGAATAGTCAGAAATAGGCAAATAGCCTTTTCCAAATGTAAACCTTTTAAATACAAGATGTACAAATATCGTCAGAATTAATTATTTTTAATGGAGTACATTAATAAAGCCGTAAAGTACTATATGCTTCATCAAATAATACATCGTAAGTAAGATAAAAAACTCAACTGTAGCGATACATAAATTCATTCCTTTTCTAAACTTTTATAAATGTTTAATGATATAAATTAGTTCTTTAACAGCTTTTTTTTTCAGTATCAATATCGAATGATTGGTAGGGGAATGCAAAATTATAGTAAATTTTGTCCGAAATTTCAAGATTTCGGTCAGGACCAACGGCGAGATCGATATTTAGTACTACCTAGATCAACGCCCAGGTATGAGCATACGCGATTTTTTCGTAATTCTCAGCAGCGTTATTTTCTTTCGGTGGTCATTGCGAGAAGGGGAAATATTGGCTTCGGAAAATTAAAAAGAAAATCGAAAATGGTTTTGAAAGAACTTATTTTCAATTGAAAAATTCGATAAACAACAGCAACTAGCCACTCATATTTTTGTAACTTTTATCTGTTCCAATTGAAAACAACCTTTCGGAAGGTACAGATGATCCTGAAATCCATAGATGTTCGTGGGCATGTACTCGTTCTTGTGAAACTGTAATTTAACTAATAACTGGCCAATTTATTTTTAATTTTAAATTAAATTATGATATTCCACCACTGTTAAAATCGGTATGACGCACCGCAAATACTGAAATAGTTCCACACCTTCCTTACTCCCTATTTTGGTGTTCAGAGCTAAAATGTCCGCGTCAGCAGAAGAAACAGATTCCGCATTTTCGATAGTGCCGAGAGGTTTATATTCGTTATTGGAAGTATAAACAGCTTCTACAACAGTATGAACGATTTTGCAAATATGTTTATCAAAATTGTATTTAAACTAATCAAGCTTCAACATTGAATGTAGGGCTTAAAGGAAGAACAGAGATATTTTGTAGAAAAGTAATAAATTACGTACATAAGTATACCCATAAATCTGAGTACTTGAAAAACTGTTACTCTTGTTCTGATTTATATTCGGTCCATAAGCATAGGCGATGGTGGTAAAATAAAAATCCTTAAGTACTCAAATTCAATTAAATTACCCCGTTATGTATTAATTTTCGGTGCGGGGGTATACAAATTCTTAGTGTATGCAGCACAAACTCGAGTGCGGGTTGGGTGGCGGAGTGGTTAGCACTTTCGCCTCGCAGCAAAATCAGCCGGGTTCAATCCCAGCTTGAGGCACTGGCTGAAAACTCAGAACCATTCCTTCTGCGTTGAGTTTACAAGTTCTCTCCCCGCTGGTTTAAGGGGTTTTCCCTCGAGCTCTTCGGTTTCACCTTCCATAAAAACTTGTTTAGGTTAACGGTTATAGTTAGTGTAGGGAGCTGTTGGCTCGCGTGGCATGCAGGGCTTGCCACCACCCTTCTACGCATTGTAACCCAGCCAGCTGAATTAATAGTTTCAAAAGTCGCTTGATGACTTAGGCCTAAGGTGGTGCCTTGGGTATTAGTCTAGCTGATTATTAAAACGCCCCCAGAATAAAACACCACTTTCTGCCAATTTTTCAAATCAAATTATAGACCAAGCCTAGGTATGCTTTAAAAATATAATATTCTGAAATGTAATTGAGAAATATTTTTAACCCTTAACAAATTTCAAACATTCGTTTTTTTAATTGAATTTTCTTAACCGAGGATTCCAAACTCTATTGGTAAGGATAGTTTAGGTGTGATTTTAACCAAATTTCATTCCATTTCGAGACCGCAAGAAAAATCAAAGATATCTATGGCTAATGCCACTATGAAAATATCGACCACTGGCTACTGTCGTAAACAATTATTTTCATATCGTACTTTGATGGTCCAAAAGATCTTAACTTAAGGAGTAAAGGCCCTTTCCAGAGACGTTTTTAATAGTATCGTCAAATAACGAAGGCGGATTTCTAGTTAGTAAAACACGGTCCAGAGACATTTTTAATTTTAAATTCCCGTTCTTGTTCTTTCTAAGCTCCTCAAACTGCCGACAGCCATAGTCAATAGAATCGCTGGAAATATGTTTATAGGGAAACGGTCATCTGCTTGTCTTCAGAAGTTCAGAAAATCATTGAATGAAAACAATCGAAGTTTGTTTGCTAATGATAGAAAGTTTTTTAAGTTGATAAATTGTAAATGGTAAAAACGAAAAAGAGAGATGGTGAAGAAGGGGAGCAGAGGCGAAATGAATCGAATGAAAGGGAAAAAGAGGCCTGCGTTTTTGGACTTGAAGGGGGTTGGTGAGATGAGACATGGGAATGGGAAATAAATATGAAAACAACGAAGACATAACTAAAGCGTGTCAAGAAATACCTTACCAAGTGTCTACTGTGTGAATGGGAGTAGAAAGAACTTGCCTTCAGATCTAAATAAAATGGTTTGATTATAAAAGCGTTGAATAAAATAGGCTCAAGATATAATAAGGACCAGAAAAGTGACTGGAGGTGGTCCAGTGTCATAGGATGAATTGACACCACTTGAACATCGACTTATAAAATTGATTGGTGAAATTGCAATTGACGGGATAGCTGGTGGTGGCAACCTAGTATAGATACTTCGGCAATGAATTCCTAATTAAGTAGAACACTATTCCCTTTATAAAAATTTACAATTACTAATAATACCTCACATTTGAAGCAAAAAAACATCACTCAGTGCCATCCGAAAACATATTTCTTCCCCCCTTCCTACAAGCTTAATTACATTAACCTCACAAAGCAGGGTGTTTTCCGCGTATAGGCTAGGGAATTGTCTACAAAAAAATATAAATTATCCCTAAAACCATTCGTTTAAAAATGACAAGGTCCTTTAAACAAACACGTCACGTCCTATATTACTCTAGGCCATAAAAGTAGTGAAATCAAATAACGGGAAAGATCTGTAATTATATTCCCAAAAACGTCATAAACTGGACTTATTTATCGACAAGTGATGTGCTCCTAAGTAATATGCTTGACCTTGCGCGTCCTAAGTGTTTTACTGAGTTAAAATCCTTTGTACAACCATAAGACATTTCAAAGAGAATGGCTAACATTAGAATCACATTGTATCAAATATATTGTTTAGATCGAAATATATTATCTACTTGGTTTAAATTTACTCTTTTACCTTAAAACCATAATTAAATAAAGCAGACAATTTGTTGACTGCAGTAATTACGTCACTGCAGTCAAGAACTTGTCTGCTTTCAGTAATTTGCCAGTTTCAATAGTCGCACCTGGACATGTGTCAGATTTATAGCCCGGTGTACCCGGTAAGATTTAAACCACACCACCGGAGGTCTGTCATAATTATGCCCTACGCCAGCGTCCACAGACCGGGACAGGTGGCAAAACCAGCATGGGTAGCAGAACCCCACTACTGATGGTCACACCCTCGACGCAAGCCACTCAACCCAGCAGAAGGTGCAGCAATGGGTCGACCAACCCGCACTTCGCACACAGCAGTGGGAAAAAGAGCGGATGCTCTGGCAACGCCAGCCGACACCCTACCTAGAAAGGTAGAGAGCCAAGCCCTTTGGAAGGAGCGCCTAAAGGGGAACGGCGGGCACACGGCAGCCCGCATAACCCGGCACAGCTGGCACCGGATATCCCGGTGGAACCCCAAATGGCCGCGAGATGGGTTCGCCATGCCCTCATACAGAGGCCCGCAGCCCCACAGCAGGCAACTCCATCCGTCGAAGCGGCCAGGTTGCCCGGCCCCTCTCCCTTAGCCTGGGCCGAAGCCCAGTTACCAGCCCACACCGGACCGAAGTCGGAGGTGGAGATAGGACCATTTGTACGGAGCTAACATCTCCCAGTGCACCACCGCCCGTGGTGGGTTACAAGAGCCGGACCCCGACTCCCCGGTATAGCCACCACTTTTTGCACACTCCGACCCCTCGTGGGCCTCGCACCGCCACCTATCGATAATGTACAGAAATGTTCGAGTACCACTAGTACGGACAGTTTCAGTAATTTTATCGAGTGTTTTTATTTGGTCTTGGTTGGCCAAGGTGGTACTTTGAGCGAGACAAGAATTAAACACCTGCCAACGTTTATTTCACTGCCAAGTTTTGTTGACTCTGATTATTGAAACTCGTTTACTATGCTTTTAGAGTAATAGAGTAATTCTAAACAGAGTAGATAATATATTTCGATCTAAACAATATATGAACCTATAAATAAAATAAACAAGCCGGGCCACGTTTTGCGAGAACGAAAGAAAACTTTAAAGTCAGGAGGTAGAAATGGTCCCGTGATTAGGTAATGCTGCCATCTACATCGTTTTTAGGAACAAATTCTTGATATTTAAGCTTGAATATCATCCGCTACGTTGTAAATTTTATTATTTGTTCACTCTTTATACATTCTTAAGAGAACGTTTTATCTTATATTGACCTTTTTCTTTAATTAACTTGGTAAATTATTTAACTCATTTGGTATTATTAGAATCGTTACAGCTAAGCTAAGAAAACTTGTCTGGGCCACCGAGCCGAAAATACGTTCTAGGGCATGAGCAAGAGATAGCATTTTCAGCCAATATTGTGTTTTTTCTTTCCCAGAATGCTTTGCGAACATCCTAAGAACCGTTGAAAATTTTCTAAGCAATTTATTTAACGGTGTATTTGATACAATTAGATTTTAATATTAGCCATTCTCTTTGAAAAATTTTATGGTTGTACAAAGGATTTGAACTCAGTAAAACACTTAGGACGCGCAAGGTCTAGCATATTATTTCAGAGCACGTCATCACTTGTCGATAAATAAGTCCAGTTTATGACGTTTATGGGAATAAAATTACAGATCTTGCCCGTTATTTGATTTCACTACTTTTATGGCCTAGAGTAATATAGGACGTGACGTTTTTGTTTAAAGGACCTTGCCATTTTTAACCGAATGGTTTTTCGGTGGATTTTACGCCTTTTTGTTAAGCAATAGAAGTGAAGTTATTATAATACCTTTAAACGTAACAAAAGCGGAAATAATATTTATAAACAAAATTTGAAAGTGAACTTTTACCTATTTGGAATATTGAGAACTGCCTAGCTCTTTCGCCAACATTGTGTACGTTTAGATATTGTTTACTTTAATTTCTTGAAAACGTGACGTCATTATGCTCTTTAATTAATTTTTTAATGTTAATAAATAAGCGTGTACGATTTTTATTAAACTTTACTCGTTTTGTACTGTGTTTATTACTCATTGACATCGTTTACCGCCCTCTGGTGGCACACTGCCCACCCTGACACCGGCGAGACACTTAGAACTCACTGCACCTGTTTCACTTAGAAACAACCTATAAATCAGTAGCATTCGAATATTTAATCTATTTCCCTAGTATCGGCCATTTTGACCTTGACCATCCTATGGCGGACAACCCCCACCCTGACACTCGCAAGACTATTGTTGTCGAACTCAGTGCCCCTTTTTACCTACAATCCACCTATAAATATGTTGCAACAGTTGCATACATAGTTTCCAAGTATATCCGTCATAGCGGGCATTTTAACCTTTAAGACTATTTTTTCAAACACAGCGCCACGTTTTCACCTAGAATCAACCCTCAAACCTTTTGCATTATTTTTTTAAATCGCTAGTCGCTCCGGTTTAATTCTTCTAATGTGTTTATTACTCCTTGGTTTCGTTACCGACTCGCTGAACTGTACATTTGTCGCGGTAGCTCAAGAACTATACCAGATATGAACTTCTCCTTGGGAAGGACACAATGGGCGCTTAATTTTGATACTGTATACTAAATTACATTTAAATCAGTTCAGTAGTTTTTGCTCTAGAGTGGTCTGCGAGGAGAAGATGGAAGAAGAAGAATGATAAAAATGAAGCCTTACTTTGCCCCATTACTACGAAACGTCGCCTCAACCCTGTTCGATGTAATTCGTATATGTTTGTCGCGTGCCTGTAACCCTTTAAACGATACATCACTTGTTTTGATACGACCTATAGTGTTTGAGATACGAGGGGGTAAAATCGGGTGCATTCTGACTCGAGATAATACATGTATAGCAAGTGCTCGGGTAGGTGTTCTACTCTATACCCGGACCTTGCATAGGGACTACCGTCCCTTTCGATTAAAGTGTTCGCGTTTCGCTACGTTATTTCCAAAACCAGGTTACTCGAATGATTCGGATTGTCTACAAATTATTAGAAAATACTGCTAGTTCTCCAATCCTTTTTAGCAATGATTGAGTAATCGTAAAGAATTGTCAATGTTAGGTTAATTTTTTTAGGTTAAGTTAGGTATTTTAGGTAAGGCTAAGTTACTTTACGTTAGGTTCGGTTAAATAGTTAAGGTTAGGTAAACTGAGGTGAGATTAGGATTGTTTAAAAAGACAAGATTTGGTTAGGTAAGGTTAGATTAAGTTTATATGCATGTACTACTAGGAAATTTCTGTACAAAATTATAAAAACGATTAACTGTTATGAGAATTTGTATATTTATTGAATATATTAAAACACTCATTTTGGCTATAATCGGCACCAAAACGTTTGGTTGAAAGGGATGCGGTTGAATGCTAATAAGATTGGCTCAATCTGCTATTACGAGGTGCGGAAACGGAAAATAGTTCGGTTGAGTGGGATGCGGCTGAATTGGACTAAAGCGAATACGATTTAATTTCTACCTCGTCCTATTTTATTATATTAAATTTAATTTGTATCACATTGTGCTTTTTATTTGATCTGTGTTATATACAGTTCAATAAATTTTCTGTTCCAGCTAACATTCATCTAATATCATTCGTAGGTTTAAATCGGTTCACTGAAATATTTTTATTTTTTTATATAATTTCTTAACTTTGAATAAGAATAAGCAATAAATAATACAAAAGTATTATTTATTTACTAGCGATGTACATTGAAATTAAAAGCAAGGCTGCTTCATTGTTTAAACTTAATGTTTGTATGTGCATTTCGGCCAAGGACTGCCATAAGTGATAATGTGAGAGATAATAACATTTTCCTAATCAGCCAGGCGAGCGACGAATACCTCGATAGACGATTGTTTTTCCGTGTGCAACAACGCAATGTAACGACGAAATAGTGTTGAAACACACAAAAAGGTTTGAAAGATAGAAATTGCCTCGAAAAATATCTTCATATGATGAAATTTTATGAAAAGAGCCTCTGTTGTAGGTTTATTTTTCAATTTTAGAAGATTTGATCGAAAGAATGATTGTTGTTCCCATTTCAGAAAGCAGCCGTTTTCCCACAGAGCCATTATTCTAAAAGACAAATTATTAAATGCATTTATATTTTATTAAACTTAACAATTACATTATTTTTGTTGGATAGGTTAACATTAAGCGACTCGTAGTGTCATGGTGTCCCGATGGTCGAGTTACAATGCGAGCCAACAGCTCCTTAAAACTTGCTACTACCGTTAACTTCCACTTTTTTAGAATAGCAGTTTTAACAATTTTCAAATGTAGTACTTACAATGCATCAAATGTGTTTTTGCACACAAAGTTTTTCTTCAATGGCAAAGCTGTTTTTGTAAAAATTAACGGCTCTTCAATCTCCTTGTAGGTATATTTTAAATCCTTAAACTTCTCTACAGCGAACTGCATCGCTTTGGAGGGGTAAAGCAATGCCAAATCCCCTTTTGAGAGATCTCGTAGACGTTTTTTAAGATTGAGTTCCTTCGTTGTATAAAGAACTTTTCGATAAAGATCTCCATATTTAGTCCATGAAGGCTTTGAAAAAAATTAAAGTAATTACATTATTTACAAAATCATTATCTAAAAAATGTTATGAATAATAGATTTAATTATTTGAGATCAAATTTCCGAGATATTAATGAAATCAACGATTAATGTTTCAGTTGAGCAAAATCATCGTAGGGAAATAATATCAAACGGAGAGTCTATTTATATTCGGGGTTGAATAGTGGAGGCTCGAGTTATGGCTTTTTACCCCCAACTTTCGGGGGCCAGACTATTTACCCCCGAAAGTCAGAGCTACGCAATTTCGATGGTAAATAGTTTTTTTTTCCGCGTCGTGGTTGCTATTAAAGGGGAACGGCAAAGCTTTTCCAAATATGGCCTTATTTCCGTATCAAAAGATTAACAAGACGTTCAATATACTAACACGTACCCTTTTTTGTCTTGAAAAAATAGCTTTTGGCCCAAAAAGTTGAAACGAAAAGTAACGCCAGGTGTTTGGGTTTGAATTTTCGCCGCCAGCGCCCCTAACCCCGTATGAGCGATTTTTCGAACTATCCTAACTTTTAAAATCGTGCAATTTAGGCTTGGGTTTCTTATAACTGGAACGCGCCGCGCGTGTAAATAATTTTTTGCGTCTTCAGCAGCGCGTGCTTTTACGTTGTTTTTCTTTCTCACTGACTTCTCACCAGGTGTCACGGCAGACGCGCGCTTTTCGATATCCCGAAATTTCTTTATTTTATTAAAAATTAACCACTCAATATTTTTTGATGCGGTTTTCGCTATAAATTTTAGTTTTTAATGGGCTATAGGGCTATCTAACTGGTTAAAGCTTGACTGTTCCCCTTTAACCCAAAACTTTAAGTGCTCGGGGGTAATTATCTTACAGCGCGCAGACAAAGCTATTTTACCCCAACCAGGACGAAGACCGGAAAGTCGGGGGTTAATAGTAACATCGAACGTTGCCGCCTATCCCCCCCTCCCCCAAAATGATTGAAATCTCGGTGTCGGTGGGAAAGAAAGCGTTCGCCGCGCGTATCATGGTATTTTCCCCCGAAAGTGGGGGCTTTCGCATTCAGTGATAATTGGTGCAAACAATTAGGGGAAGTCTATAAAGGTCGAAACTTTTCATTACAATTGTTATTAGAATTGAAATTAATTATGTTTATTACATTCAAGAGATGAAACTTCATAATCTGTAATTATTTGATTCTTTTTCTGTGGTATAACCTATTTAAAAAGATAAATAGGGGTTGTCAGTAAATTCCCATATTTATTATTACGCTAAATAATAATCTAGGAGCAACACACGCAAGGAGAACGCATCTAGCCTTTAAACTTGCTAACGAAGGGTTGTGTACGAATTTCATTGGACGAGCGTCACGATCCTTTACGCTGAACGTTTTACGGGCGGGGGGGAAGACAATTTCCGAATTTTCCCCTTCCGACGGCAGCAGGCACAATAGCGTCTAGCCAATGAAAAACGTACACAAGAAAATCCACGACGGGTTGCGTTCTCCTTGTGCGGGGTGTTGTGTTTGTTGCTCCTAGATAATAATAATCTCAACTTCCTTGATTATTCTTTGTTGGTCTGTCTGTTGTATACAATTTTTAGGGACACAATTATGGTATGTCTATAAAGGCCGAAATGTTATATTAGTTATGTTATGTTACGATATACGTATTTTCGGTGTATGGGCTATAATTTTTAAAATGATGTTTGTGCGTTTCTATTTAAGTGGGTGCCTTGGTGGTACTATTTTAACGTGTGATCAGGAGTAAATAAAAAAACTTATGGAAATGTACCCAAATAAAAATCCAATCGCTTGACGTAGTTATTGACCAAATAAATGAATGGAAGTTTTGTTAATATGTCCAAATAGTCGTAGAGGTTGCTCTATGTAAGGGTAATCAGAAGTAAATTAACCGAAGTTATGAAAAACTTTATCATTCTACGACAAGGTTATCTAAAGCTAATAAACCGAAGTTATGGAAGATCTGACAATAGGGAGGAATAAATATTGCGGAATTCTAGGAACGTTTATAATTGTGTTTTCGTTAGGGTGATAATGCGACCACATAGTTTGAGGGGGGTTTGGCGGTAATATTTTAAGGGGTGGCTTGAGCGATACTATTCTAACGTGTGATCAGAAAAAATCTATAAAAAAATTCGCGCACACAAAATCTTACACTGTATATATATAAAGCTAATGGGGCCGTCGGTTCTCTAATGTGTTCGTCAGTTTGCGGTCGACTAGAACAAGATGGGAAGGGGCCAGAGTTGCCAGGCTCATATTGGTAGCAAATTACATGCAGTTAATTTAAAAATGCTCTCAAGGTCGTCTGCTTAGATTTGAATATTTTTAACATAAATGAGAGAAGCTTGTTACCAAAAATATGAGCCCTTTTTATAAATTGGTGTTTATTAGCTTTTGGTGGAAATGATTCTGGGAGTTCCTAGTTTCTTCCGGGTGTGCTCGCTGGTCGCGTAGGCGTGGAGGAAAAGGGGGGATTCCCGCAATCAATGTCAAATTTACATTTCGCGACGGTCAGGACCACCTAGCTAGAGTCCTTGCCTCGAGTTTCGCTTTTAGGGAATAGCTCTTTCTCTTCTCGGAGATTAGTGGGTTATTCCTTCCAGTAACTTTGAAAATACCTTACAATATCCATCCCTCCCCTTTTAATTCTCAGAAACCAAAAACGAGGGTTGCCAAACCTTTTGTATATCAATATTTGTTTTTGTTTCTAAAATGTATATCCTGTGAGTGAACCGTGTGTGGAAATTGCTTGTTTGTTTCCCGAGAACAATCCCAATAAAAAAACCTAATTTTTGGAGACTAAACTCTGAGCAAGGTGAAGAGACGCGAGTCTAAGAGCTCCTTTTGACTCTGCAAGAAAGAAACTAGTCCGAGCTATAATGATCTAATTAGAATGTGGGAGGTTTTTTCTAATTCAGTGCCGTATCAGAAATCTTCGGGTCGCGATAACTATCATCAGGGCGCCATGGTCGCTTCCATCAGCTACGACTCGTACTCTTCAACAATGGATTGCCACAACTACAGGGCTTCGCCCAAATAACACTTACGTTATTAGTTAAACTTTTAAACGGACCCACATTGGTCGTTATTTTGTACTCCACGACACGTGGACAAATGTAATGCTTGTAAACCAAATTTATCTCTCCTTTAACGCGGGCTTTGCCCTCTAAATAATTCTAGTGTGCACACGCCACTGCAAAAATGAAAGCATATCTGGGATTCATTTAAACAGTAACTTAACTTTAATCTCTTTCTAGATATTAGCTTCAAATCTATAAATGTGTGTAATGACAGCTTGAAAGCACTTTTATTTCCTACAAAATTAGATACTCATTTAGAATAAATATTACAGTGGACTTAGAGCCAACAAAACCAATTTCATCAAGCCGTTGATCTTCTTATTTCGCGAGAAACCCAAAGGAAACAATACTAATATTTTGATTTCGAATTCCTAAGTATAAAATAAAAAAAATTGATTTTATACTAAATTGTGTATGGGGTGCCGTTTTTATGAATGAACATTAAAATACTATTTTATTGAAATTAATTGGTTTTCTAGGATTGAACTTGGTTATGCGATTTAGATCTAACTTATACCAACCAGAAATTGTTAAGTCCTTTATGAAATTTAATTGGTTGGAATTTACCTTAAAAACGGTTTACGCAATTAAAATAAACCCTTATCCGAATCCCATTCGACCGACTTTTCTTTGCTCACAAGTGAAAGCAAATATGACGAAACCGGTCTACCGTTGGAATTTCTGGCTATTTTATTTAATTTCATTTCATTTTCCACTCGAAGATCTATTTGGTCCGAGTTTCGCGTCTTTTTGTTTGCTCGAAGACCTATCGGTACGAGCTTTTAGTAAGTTTTTAAATGTCTTCAAATTTGTTTAGGGTTTAGCTTTATTATCCCTTTTCATAATGGACTAATCTACTTATTCGCTAATTTTATTAACCTAACCTAACCTAAACTATCCTTACCTAACCTAGCCTAGCGAAATAAACCGATTTAAATTTTATTGCTTTCTTTATTGACTTCGATTTGGATAGGTAAAAATATTCTATAAACCTTTTCGAATAAATGGGATTCGACCCAGTGGGATTGCAAAATTAGAATTCGATCAATTGGGAATTCGACCCAACAGGATTCTATCCAACGGGAATATACCTTAATTTTGACAGTGTAGTATGTATTTAGAGCATGGTTTATTTTGAACGTTTAAATCCAGGAAAATTTAATCGTTATACACTAAGGATATGTTGTGGCGTTTGGAAGTGATTTAAAAACAAAATGGGTAAGTGATGAAATTACGTACTTCAAGAAAGCAATATTTTCAGTATCCATCATCAAATAGGCTAGAAAACATTCCGAATGAATACAAAAACTTTCTGGAAATTATTCTCTTGTTTTGGTCAAGAACAACGTAATATTTATTTTTTCGTTTTCATATTAATTATATTAATATTAAGTTAAATTAAAACGCTGATATTTCATAACAAATTATTTCAGATTTTCATTTTTGGAACTTACGTATAACAGTTTCGTAGTCTAAAATCCGCCTAGGAGAGGCTCACGCTATGTAAAGGTTCAGAGGTGTCGAAAAGGGGTGAACATTAAGTAAAGTCAAAGGTACGCCCAAAGAGGACACGAAAGCATCCTTTGCGTTACGCCACTAGAGCTTCACGGAAATCTTAAGGCACGAAATGAAGAACAATTGCTGTAGCTAACAAATTTTGTTGAAAGTGCTAAGAGAAACATTTTGATAAGTTAAATTCATTAATTGAGCGTCAAAGTTAGTTTTATAAAAAATATACTGCCAATCTTATATAAAGAATATTTCAAGGTTTAAATAAGGATATTTTACAATGCATATTTTTATTTCATTTATGTTATTAAGGCTGTATTTTTAAACCTTATTCAATAATTTTTTAGATCTTATCTTTTTAGTTTTTTTCCCCTCTTCTTTGGTCGCTTTACTCGTCACGTTTTTCTAATAGATAAAAGTCAGGAGGGTTTAAATCGGGAGATCGCAACGGTGCCCCCTCAACCAATCCATCTTTGGAAGGTTATTTTTGACGGCCAATTACTCGGAAGTAAAGCATTTCGGGACCCATGTGAGAGAGAGCTCTCGACCAATCAGCGAATTTCTCAGCATTGCCATTGTCATCAGAAAACCATTTTTAAGTAAGTTGATACCTTGTTAGTATTTTTAAAAATAATATCCCACGGAAAGAAAAACCAAAAAAAAACCTGGAAAGTAAACTTTCTACTAAATATACATAACACAACCTTTCAACCTTAAAAGACTACCCCTTTTATTGTAATTTAAAAAGAATGTACCACCGTCAGACGAACAAAAATCAGAAAATGTTAAATTTATCTTTATGAAGGTAATAATAATTAAGTAACATTTTAACAATAATTTACTTTCGTATTTGCCTCCTTAAAGGCCGAGAACAGAGATTTCATTTTATCGTGCGCGAATTTAGACCCGCGCAAAATTGAGTGACCATTTTTGAATAGAATATATAATATGAGAATCAAAAAGAGGAAAGCTGCAATACATGGAATTGTCCAGGCGGTCACTCAAGGTGTCAGAGCTGTCACTTAAGTTGTCAGAGATGTCAATCAGTTGTCACTTGTCAAAAATTAAAAACAGGATAAGAGGGGTGGAAATTCGCTCTGGTCTCGGTCTTTAAAAAGGTTATCCCACCGAAAGACAATAAAAAAAACATGGTAAGTGAAAATTCTACTAAATATACGTGACATAAAATATCCACCTTAATTGACTACCTCTTTTAATGTGTTTAAAAAGGGTGTTACAAAAATATCACGAAATGTGATATGTCTCCGGTTTGAAAGTAATAATTATTATGTAACATCTCAACCTTTTTAGACAACCCTAATTGTCTCTTTAAATATGGGGGTTAATATTACGCGCGGCCAAAACTGTTTACCACCGAAACAGATAAAACCAAAATTTTTGGGGTAAATTAGCCTTTTACGCCTCATACTACTATTTGCCCCTGATATTCTAGGCTTTTTCAAATCCGAGTAAAATATAGTGTCAATCGCGCGGTTAAAGCTATTTACCCCCGATAATAAACGATCTTTGAAAGTCGAGGGTAATTAGCAACGAAAGCGTGGACCAGACTATTTACCCCCGAAATTGCTTAGCCCGGCTATTGGGGGAAAATAGCTTTGTCCCAAGAGATAACCCGCACACTATGTTCCTAAATTTTCAATAAACGAAAATTTTATGTAATTTTCCCATATTTTCGCTCAACACACAGTACAATTTCGTTAAAAAGATTTATCTTGTCCACAGTTACCAATAGATCATTTTAGTCACTTGTATTTTATTTAAATAATTTTAAAGATATGAATATCATACTTGATTCTTAAGGAAAGCGTGTAAAAATGAGTTTTCCAGTCCCCATATTTTCCGTTTTCCGTTTATAAAATCCAAAGCTAGTTTATCTAAAGTTCTAATATCAGTATTGCTGTTAACACTCGACTCTGCCGTCAAGGCTACTCCATAAAACAATGTGACGAATTGGGCTCCGATGAACAAAGTTAACAGGACAATGGTCGAGGAAATGCCACTAGGTTTAAAATTTACACCTATAACAGAAATAAACGATGTTTTTTAATTTAAATCAAACGATATCTTAAATTTAAGACTTCTTAAAATTAGAAGTTTTAAAGGACCCCGCACATTTATCATTGCACGTGGCTTTCGGTGAAATTTCTTGAGATTTTCATATGTGATAGATTGCATTACGCTGAACAGTGTTTCTAAGTTCAACCGTTCGCCTTCCAGAGGGCTTCTAATGTGAAGTTTTCAAATATTTGCGTGGCCGTTTCTCGAAAACTAAAAGGAAAATAACTAGGGTGGTAAATTATTTAAATGTATATTTCAATACTCTATCCCAAAATGTCCGTATCGTTTATCAATTCCAAACAGGTGGCGCTGTACGACATATCCGGATTTCCTCTATACTCGTAACATTGGACTAAATATTTTCTTCGGTGAATATTTTCGAGCTTTAGGCATCAGGTATATATCTAAATTCTTAACAATGTTTCAATGGCGTAAAACGTCTAATACTCTACCGTTCTCCTTGTGGAGGGCCCGATAGTCTCCATGTATCATACATTTGATTAGACTGCCCATTTATGATTTTGATTCTTTTCTGTACAATACTGTCCACCACGAGTTTTGCACCCGCGTGTTCTTCTGTACCGAAATAAACTTTTCTGACCGAAATTAAATTAACTCTGCATTGAAAAACGATTCATCGAAGAGTCTAGACGTTATAGCTCATATCTCACACTTATTTTATTTAGAAACCGTTAGTATTACTGAATATTGTCAAAAATAAACATTTATAATCGTTTAGACTGCACTAAGGTTTTTAACGTCAAATCTATGATACTTGAAGACTTTCGGGCCCTCCACAAGGAGAACGGTAGAGTATTAGACGTTTTACGCCATTGAAACATTGTTAAGAATTTAGATATATACCTGATGCCTAAAGCTCGAAAATATTCACCGAAGAAAATATTTAGTCCAATGTTACGAGTATAGAGGAAATCCGGATATGTCGTACAGCGCCACCTGTTTGGAATTGATAAACGATACGGACATTTTTGGATAGAGTATTGAAATCTACATTTAAATAATTTACCACCCTAGTTATTTTCCTTTTAGTTTTCGAGAAACGGCCACGCAAATATTTGAAAACTTCACATTAGAAGCCCTCTGGAAGGCGAACGGTTGAACTTAGCAAGTTTCGAGTCATAGAAACACTGTTCAGCGTAATGCAATCTATCACATATGCAAATCTCAAGAAATTTCACCAAAAGCTACGTGCAATGATAAATGTGCGGGGTCCTTTAATTTTTTAAATAATTAATGGGAACTAAAAATAGCGTTTAAGAAGGAAATTGTGTCCTTAACTTAATTAAAATCTGTGCCTCTCCATTTGCGGATTTAGTTTTATTTTTAGTTGATACCGTTAAACCTAAGCAGATATTTACTCAGATGATGGAGTTTGTTAACTCTCGCTTATAAGTAGACTATGTTTGGCTGGAAATTAAGGTAAACATAAGTCCTAAAATTCTAATCATGAATGATCATAAACATTTCCTAAAATTATTTATTTAGTCCCAGCGAAATATTTAATTAATTTTATTTATTTCAAGGTGGTTTGACGCCATCTCTCAGAAACAGTTGAAATGTTTCACGCTCTAGGTCTAAGGGACTTTCTCTAGAGTATTATTTAATTAAAGCGTATCCTTTAGTATTTTTGTTTGTTTAAAGAAGAAGCAAGAGATCGATAAAATCAAGTTTACTGGTTGTATAAATTTACGTAAAACGCTTATGGTTCGAGAAAATGGAGGATGTAATAGAGGAATACGACGTTTTTTTCTGAATTTGCCTTTGTCTAAAGATAAAATGTTGTTTTTTTCTCCGAGAGTTTGGGTTTGTTTTAAAGTAACGCTAAAAAGTGAAGTTACAAATATAGTATAAACAAAAAGTGTCGCTCTAAATGAACATTTTTAAATATAAGTTCGGTAATAAAAAAGAGATTGTCAAAGTTTAAAAGTTTTACTTTTGCGTTATTTCAGTCTGTCGCTAGGTGACCAGCTCGCGAATTTTTTTTTTTTTTTAGAAGCTCGTTATGAGCGATTGTAACGGGTGGGACAATTCAGTCCGCTCGTCCATTTGATTAATCAGATGCGAGATATGTGTTACGGCCACGCCAACGGGGGGATACTTGGGGATAGGGTTGGGACACCCGTGGCGGAAGTATGACAACCACCCGTTGGGGGATTAGTGGTCGTCTCACACGGCTATCCACAAACTCTGCCTCCCGGACGCCTGGGATTACAGGAGTGAGCCACTACTCCCGGCGCTCGCGAAAAATATTATCGAAACATAGGATTGACATTAAATGTAATTACAATAACCAGCCTCTTATTTCTGAACAGAAAAAACATTGCTTACTTTGGTGGAATAAAAATCCCAAAACGTCGGAATATGTGAAGCAGCTATTAATCTCTCTTTTTAAGGTGATGCGTGATAAAATTGCCAAAAGAAATACGAAAGCTAATACGTAGAACCACACCTACGAGGTCAATTATAAAAAAACAGAAAGCAATAAAATATCAATAACATATAAACTTTAAAGAAAATATTGAACAAGTCAGCGATATTTCTAATAATCTCGAAACATTTTGGATTTATTTTAAAGGTTTTTTATTTAATTAACAGTTATAATGTTAATCGCAACAATAGTTCCGGAATTTTATTCGGCAGATTTCAAGCTTCTTTTACAAAAACAATTGAAATTTATCCCGAAATTCGTAAGTTTGACACTGCGTATGCATGTTTTTTATTATTTCCCAAGTAATTTATTCAACTTAGCTGAAACTACAGAATTTATTCGAATTCACCGAAAGATAATTGATTTTACGAAAAGATCTTAAAGTAACGCATGTTCTCAGGGTTACCCAAATTATTCCAACACTTACTATTAACTGGCATTTTTATCTTATTTAATAGCATTTTATAAAACTTTAAATTTGTGTTAAAAATTCGTTTTTTTTTAAATTTTAAGTCTTTATTACGTTTTTAAGTCTTAGAGAACTGTGTTTTTCCATATTATTTCCTATAAAAAAATTTGGTTTACGGAAACAAAACCCCATTCTAACGTTTCTTTGGAGATTAAATATACAAAAATATCTATTTAAAGGGAACATATCCTCAGGTATTTGATGTGGAACACCAACGTTTGGAGCTCTCGCCGCTCTTGCCTTTGGCTTTAAAAATGTTGGGGCCAATGTACAGGGATATTTGAAAAATTGAAGGGGCCTTACATAAAGATTGCTTTGCAGGTTAAATTCCCTCTAACAACGAGAAAAACCAAAGCCGTGATTTATTTTAAGTTATTTTTGAGCACGAAAAGCGAAGAAATTTTGCTCAGGATATTAAAATGTTTGATTTGGATTTCCTGATGTTCAAAACCTTATTTAAAAAATCCTTAAACGATTTCATAATATAAACTCAAAAAAATTATAAAATGATTAATGAGATTACTTGGGTTTTGAAGGGTTTGAGAATAAATATTGCATTGTCGTTTATTCTTGAACCTTGAGCCCCGATAAAAAAATGCGTAAAATCTATGTCAACCGTGTATGAAAAATCCACAACAGTACTTCTTGAATACGAAACAAGCAATGGTTTCAGCGCAAAATCAGTCTCCTAAAAATGTTTCTTTATAAATTTTCCGTCAAAGTAAATGAAAATTATGCTTGCATAAAGAAAGATATATAATACCTTAATACCGCATAACGGAACTTATTTAAATTATTCTCCGACGCACGAAGGTGGGGTGGCGGAGTGGTTAGCTCTTTCGCCTCGCAGCAAGAGGAGCCGGGTTCGATCCCAACTTTTGGCACTGGGTGAAAACTTGGAACAACTCCTTCTGTGCTGAGTTTGCAAGTTCTCTCCCCACTGGTTTAAGGGGTTTTCCCCCGAAATCTTCGGTTTCCGCTTCCATAAAAACTTGTTGAGGTTAACGGTAATAGTTAGCGTAGGGACCTTTTTTCTCGCGTGGCTTGCAGAGCTTGCCACCACCCTCCTACGCATTGTAACCCGGCCACCTGAATTAAAAGGCTTTAAAAGTCGCTCGATGACTTAGGCCTTGGGTATTAGCCTAGCTGATTATTATTATTATTATTATTATTATTATTATTAGGAGTGGTAAAAAAATATATAAATTGGCATCGGAACATTTATAAATTATCTTTGGTTCTCATTCTGTTCCGCCAATTTGGAAGAATTTTAATTTAGGCCAACTTTTAAGCAAATGGAGTTTCTACTTTTCAAGCCGTTATTGATCAGTTCATTTTACTTTTGTCATTGCTTTAAAATGTATGTAATACGTTTTTAAAATACTCGGTTTGGTCCGACTGGGCGATCTTTAGTCAAGGGCAATCTTGACCTTCAAAATGGTGAACCCGATCTTCAAAAAGTTATTATCAAAAATATATAAATTTTTTATAAGAAACAAAACTACTACAAACCGAGATCACCATTTTTATACCAATTCTTTTTATTCTACGTTTTTTGTTTATTTTTTAAATAAACATTATATGGTCGAAATCTCAATTTTTAAATTCGACCATACTTTTTACCAAAAGATTGTAAATTTTGGGCAACCCTGATCTAAAACTTGGAAAGGTTATCGTGACCTTCAAATTGGTGGTCTATCAAAAAAAGAAGTTTTGAATCTCCGGTATAATAATCAAAATCGACCCAGCTATACACTCTTTTATATCCTTATTTGTGAGAGCTGCCATTTTATTACAGGTCTGATTTCAAATAGTGCATGCAAGGCCGCTTCACGTGGTTAGTGCACGCGACGTCTCGAACTGATGAGCACGTGCAGGCGCCCTTGCCTGTACTACTTTAAATTAGGCCTGTAATGAAATGGCCGACTTCGTAAAAGAGGGTATAGACTTCTTTGTACAGTCGATATAAGGTTTAACCTAGAACAAATTGCAAGATAATTTTTTATTTTTGTTTCTAGCTGAAACAAATGCGCTGATTTCAATAAAAATACGCCCACGTCATTATCTATTAAATAAAAAATGCTTTTATCAAAGCAGTTGAAAGGTGGAATTAAGGAGGAGTAGTTGAGATCTATGAAGGCGCAGATATTGAAAAGGTTTTATGTTTAAAGAGTTTTGTTTTTGGAATTTTCAAAAGCGAAAAATATTTCTAAAATAATTTCCATCGATTTTCCTCACCTTTTATATATTTTAAAACCCTTCCCTTAAATTTGAGCCTTGAAACTGTAACAGTAATCTGAGAAAATTTTAAATTGTAAATGAGTACGCGTGTTTAGTTCTGAAAGTTTTCTATTCTAATCGAAATATTTAAACCAATTTTTAAAATCACACGCATTTAGCCATGGATAAATTAATAGGGCTGTTACGCTGTATGACCAAAATCTAGAAAGAAAAAGACAAAAATACGAGGTAGGCTACATTTCAAATGAAAAGCTAATTTCTGGGCTTCTGGCGTTGATTTTCAATCCGATAGACGTCTGCTACGTTGTTGTAACTAGCTCGTGCAGATTTATTTTGCAAATTAGTACTCGTAATGAGTTATAACCTAATTAAGTTACTTTTTTATGTTAAATTAAAAATGTTGTATGAATATAAAATAAATTAAACGGTTAAAGGAGTTAGCAACGTTCTATGTTAGCTAATTATCTTGATGAATTAAATTGATGTTATATATGTCATATACTTAATTCTATCTATCATAGTCTGCATTTTTAGACTTTTTGTTTAAAGTAGAATAATCCATGGTAGAATTACACATAACAAAACGGAGCTTTATACAGTTTTGGCATGCCTAATGAAAATCTGAAGCTCCACACAAGTCGAGTAAGCGCTGGTAGTAAAAAAAGAGACTTAAGAGTTACATTAAAACGCCATGTCTTTTTTCAAGAAAGGCCTATTAGAATTCATTGTTATTGGAAGAAAAACAATGACTTATCTTTTCTAAGCCACAGGGCAAGACACACGGCTCTCTTTGCACTTGCAGGCTCTCTATAGGAAGAGAATGGTATCTGTTGATTGTGAAAATAGAAGCTATAGTTACATCAAAATTTTCTCTGTTAACTTGAACACCGTCTTGATTAAAATTATTGCAAATCTCTTTTATTTATGACTTTTTCTAGTTCAGTTTCTGTTATATATGTATTTATACAGTGATTTCAGTGTCACGTGACACGACGTCACCCATGCTTTTTGAGTGAAACTACTCTATATGTGTATATAGAAGTTAAATGCTGTCATTTTACACGTAATCCTTTAATTTAAAATTTTCTCAGTTTACTGTTACATTTTCAAGGCTCAAATTTAAGGGAAGGGTTTTAAAATATATAAAAGGTGAGGAAAATCGATGGAAATTATTTTAGAAATATATTTCGCTTTTGAAAATTCCAAAAACAAAACTCTTTAAACCTAAGACATTTTCAATATCTGCGCCTTCATAGATCTCAACTACTCCCCCTTAATTTCACCTATCAACTGCTTTGATAAAAGCATTTTTTATTTAATAGCTGTACCTTTCCTCTGCCTCACAGGGCATATTTTGCCTAAAATTAATGTTTGTAAAAGAAAGCCATAAGTTGGAAAAAAGTTTAATTTATAAAAATATTTTAAATAGAACAGATCAATACTTTGCTGTAAGATATTTTACTATATTCTAGGATGTAATTAACGGTATTTAAAATAGTTTTAAATATGTTATACCAAACAATGTATAATTGTTTTACGTCAAATTGACTTCTATTAAGAAATGTACGTTAATTTTCCAGGAAAATCGATAATTTTTTGGCCTAGATACGATAATTTCAGATCTGGCAACGCTGTTTCTTAAACCCCATTGAGTTGGGAATATTAATCTAGAGGTCCAATCGAAACGTCGGATTTTTCTATTTCGCGAAACAAGTTTTTAAAAATAAGTCTGCTCCCATCGGCGTCCCAAATGACGAGAAAACGTTATCATTCTACCCGTGGCGCCGTCTATCTCTCAATGATTCGTTCAAATAAGACGCGTTTTCAAGCAAAAAGATTTTTTTCTTCAAAATAATGGATGGCGCCACGGGTCATATGATAACGTTTGCTCGTCATTTTAGAGCAGACGGCACATTCGTATTTTTCAAAAACTTGTTTCGCGGGGAGCAGATTTGATTGGATCTCTAGATTAATATTCCCAACTCAATGTTAAACCCACATTGTCTACCCAGCAAACACAAAATCGTCCTTTGGACATCCGATTGACGTCACACTCGGATCTTTCCTTCGTCCGTAGGACACCCCAAAATCCTCGGTTGACGTCGGTCGGCAGTGATGGTTAGTCGAGGGAAATATTTACCCCTAAAAATCCAAAAAGGGAAATATCACTTTCTGAAGGCTAACAAAGAAACTAGGGAAAATTTTGGTCAAAAAGGGATGTTTAAAGTCCCTGTGAGGGAAATTTCAATTTGGCGACTTGACATTACCACGGCCAACTTTGATCCGCGAGCAAGGATTTCCCCCCTATAAACTGTACTATAATGTGTAGGAGTTTCCGCGCCACGCCCGTTGGTTATATTGTCTTCAATGTAAAAACTATACTAAATATAATAATCCGCTAGGGGCGCTGACGTCATACTCATCTTTTGCTCATAGGTTAACACAGAAACGTCAACGAATGAGATGGCCGCTGTAGCGCGAGAGATGCGCGAGAAATCAAAGTTGGCCGTGACATTACTGTCGGTCGGACGTTAACAGACCCAAATGTCCGGTTTGTCTAGAGCCTATGGACATCCCTGGCCTCTAGGACGATCCTAGGGATGTCAGCTGCGGTTTATTTTGGATTAATTTTGCGCCAGCAACGACGTCTTAGGGACGTTAATTAATATTTAATGTTAAAAATAATTTATTCACAGTAATTAAATTTAAAATTTTCGGTGAAACTTTATTTAATAATTTAAAATATGAAATACATACAATTGTGAATTACAAAAAAATATTACAAACCATACATATTTTCTGCTAATTTAATTTTGAAAGCTATGCATTTCAATAAATTATCGCTTCATAAATTTGAGCTTTAAGTGAACCCTTGACTGAGATTGAAAAATAATAATATGTAATGGGTCAAAGTGAACCACCCCAAAACTTACTTTTGGAGTTACAATTTGACTAAATAAACTACTGCTTTATGAATTAGGGCTTTATGTAAACCCTTGAATGAGATTGAACAATAATATAACCTAAAAGCAAAATAATAAAAAGTTATTGACCAAAATGTACTTTGAAAGCAGCGAATCTTCCGTTCCTTTCAAAGACACCACAGCAAAACTTACTTTTGGAGTTACAATTTCACTAAATAAACAACTGCTTTATAAATTAGGGCTTTAAGGGAACCCTTGAATGAGAGTGAACAATAATACAACCTAAAAGCAAAATAATAAAAAGTTATTGCCCAAATTTACTTTGAAAACAGCGATTGTTCCGCTACTTTTCAAGGAGACCACCTCAAAACTTACTTTGGTAGTTACAATTTGACTAAATAAACTACTGCTTTATGAATTAGGGCTTTAAGTGAACCCTTGAATGAGATTAAACAATAATATAACCTAAAAGCAAAATAATAAAAAGTCATTGGCCAAAATGTACTTTGAAAACAGCGAATCATCCGTTCCTTTCAAAGACACCAACGCAAAACTTACTTTGGAGTTACAATTTCACTAAATAAACTACTGCTTTATAAATTAGGGCTTTTAGTGAACCCTTGAAGGAGAGTGAACAATAATACAACCTAAAAGCAAAATAATAAAAAGTTATTGCCCAAAATGTACTTTGAAAACAGCGAATCATCCGTTCCTTTCAAAGACACCAACACAAAACTTACTTTAGAGTTACAATTTCACTAAATAAACTACTGCTTTATAAATTAGGGCTTTAAGTGAACCCTTGAATGAGATTGAACAATAATGCAACCTAAAAGCTAAATAATAAAAAGTTATTGGCCAAAATGTACTTTGAAAACAGCTAATCATCCGTTCCTTTCAAAGCAGCTCAACCAAATAAACCATAGCTAACATTAAATATGTAAAAACTAATCGATCCAGAATGATTAATTATTATATAAGAAAGTGATATAATTTAGCTATTACCGTATACGTACAGGGGTGCAAAGCCTTAAGTTTTTAAATGTTGATTACAATTAATTTACACAAGATTATGGTTATTTTATTTTTTTAAATAATTCTTTATGTATAATTAAATGCACCACATCCAAATTTATTTACAAATAATACGTTTATTAACACTGAGAAGATTTAAAACTTTTAAGGCGGTACTGACAAAAAAATTATTTTCAAACTTTGGAACAGGGCTGCTCATGAATTTCCCAGCCGATAAGTAAAGCCGTCATGTTAAAAATGTTTCAATAAAGCAAAGCCTTCGGTAGGATTTTACCTATTGTCGAGTAAACCATGCGATGTATTGCGATTATGAAGTGTTTTACATTTTAATTTGAGAGTAATAACAAACCCGTTAAGCTATCGCTAGCCTCCCTAATACTGAATCTTGGGCATGAAAATCACTTAAAATATAAAAATGGAAAAAAAACTTTTGATAGCCTTAATAGTGCTTTCAAAGTCTATGGAGAAGCATGTTGGCCCCTTATAAAGATTCCACTATCATAGAATCTTAATAATTAAGTGTCTGTAGTAAATATCGCTGCGCTTAGCCGTTAACAAGTTGGGCGAACCTAAAGGTTCCCCACACTCATTTTTTTAAATACAATTTTATCTGTGTTTAATGAGAAAAAAAATCGATTTCTTAGGAAAACGTTTATTGATAAAGTCAAAAAATATTTATTCAGCAAACATGTCGACCATTGGGTCTTACACATATTGTTACAATCGGTGCATGCAATATTACACTCCAGATTGTTTTTTCTACATGAACATTTGTTATTCGAACAGTCAGTTTTTCAGCCGCATCGAATGACATTTAAGAGGTAGCTTGGAGCGATGGATTCGTTCGATTTTATTGGCGTTAATACATCATTTACAAGTTTCCAGCCCCATTCTAAAGGGTTTAACGTATTTTCCAGCCAATACTGGACTTGTAAGTAAACTCGGAAGCTATGATACTTTAGCGCATATAATGTAGGAGTCAAGGATTCAGGGTGTATTTCTTTTTTCCATTTTCCAACCTTTTCTGTGAAAATTCGAAACCTTGGTTCATGAATTTTTTCGTTTATTCGACCACAATAGACCTCTAACCTACATTTTTCGCCGGATAATTTTATATCGTCTTGTTTTCGTTTCGGTGTGTTCTCGGTATATCTTACTTTTGTTAGTAACTTTAAACCAAGTGCTTTTCCGACGCCATAAAATCTAGAAGTTGTATCACATCCGAGAAAAGCGTGTACGAAAAGTATATTGCGGCAAACTTCTTTACCTAACTTTTCCCGTAAACTTTTGATACTGAAAACTTTGTTTTTCTTAGCTTGACTTTTAAGTTCACTTCTAAAATGTATATCTTTGCTTTCTTCATTTGTATGCTCAAGAAGTAGAATCAGAAGGTCGGTATCTTCACCAATTAGTTCCGAAACCTGTTGCTGCGATTGCTTAACAGCGGCCATGACTATGTCGTAGTTGGCGTCAGAAACTGCATTGTGTTCAGTACATCCAGCTTCGCGAAGGTATTTAGTTAGATGAGTGATGAAAAGCTGTTAATTTTCGTCATTATTTAGAAATTGATCCTTTGATATTACAATTTTCATATCCAACTCGTACGAAATTCGAATACCTGGGGCCTTTTGTTTTCGTTGTTCGTGAACGTGATCTTTCGTTGTTGGGCCAGACTCGTAACCGTCAAAAACCACAATACACGAGTTGTACTTCTTAACGTAGTCAACGTACAACTTTATAATATCAAATACGTTTTTCCTCTAGGCCACGGTAATTTGTGAAGTAAACTTCCTCCATCTAGTACGTATTTTGCGTTTTCAGTTATTTCCACTTTATCGCGTTTCTCTATCTCCCATAATGAATCTGCTAGTGTGCTTTTAGCAGCTGATCGCGTAAATCCCTTATCGTCAAATAAAGAAGCCGGGTGGTTACATAGTTCGTACTTAAATATTTCTGATAAATCATCTTCGTTTGCTTGAGTGGATATCAACAGCCTTTGAAATAATACGGAAGAGTCGATTTCTACATTCTCATTGGATATTAAAATAGTTAGTTTCTTCTCCATATTAATTGCCTGGTTTTTTCTCCTAAATGTATAGTCACTAACACTTTTCCCATCCATATCACGCATTATACGAACTCCTATTGTTTTGGAGTCGTAAACGTTCACTCGGTCACTCGCTACTATTCCAGTCGCAATGTTTTTCAACGTAGAATTTTCTTCAAAAAGATCGGTTTTAAGCAAAATGTCTTCTAGAACTTTAGTGTCATTTTTGTCGTGATCTTGTTGCGATAAAGCCAAATCCACATGTTGATCTCAAGAGTGCGTGTGTTTCCCTGTGAGTTCTTCCATGGCGTTAGTCATTTCAGTGCAAATTGGTCTCGATAGCAAACAAATAGCTCTTTGCAATTCCTTCATACCACGATCTCTAGTCAAACCTCCGGATGTTTTAATTCCTCTCATTAAAAGCTGCCCGACAATTAAATTGGTTGAGAGTCCTGCCCAAAATTTGTTTGACCGCCTAACAACGTGATAGCCGACTTCAAAGAATTTGAACGTTTTTGTCGATTCACTTTCAAGTCTTTGCATGTTTTGAACGTATATTTTAGCTGATTTCGCGTAGTTATTATGCCCAGATGCGGCGAAATATGGCAACATTAAACTAACCGATTTCAAATGTAAAGACCAGTCACCAGTTCGTTCGGTTTTTAAAAACGACTTTAAAATAGAAACCATATCCAAATACTGAGACCATAATCTGACACTTAACGAGTTTTGACTGAGATTAATTAGGTGCTCTTCTAGAGTAACGGCAATTTTTTTTTAGTGAATCGTAGGATTCGACTTCTTCGGGATAAATATTTGGCGATAAAATAGCATCTTAAATTACTGGGAATTCAGATACGGGTATATCCGGATCTTTCAAAAAATCCGGGAAGCACTTTGAAATTAAAATGAACCATATTGCACTTTTTAAAAGCCAGTGCGCTCTTACAGCTCTAGTTATAGCAGCCCCTGAAAGCATGTGCACCACTGTATTTTTCGCGTTTATAAATTCAAAAAGTTCTTTTATTAGGCCCTGCCATAATATATCCGATTGTTCCTAGAAAGCTCATTTCTGTATGGAGTCCACCAGGTCGTAGGACAATATTTTCAAGTTCACTATTGGGCGCTTCATTTTCAAGAAGACTAAATGCTTTTAAATAAAGTGGCTGATCAAATGTGAATATGGGTATCGAGTTATATTTCGCCACATTATCGGCCACAAATGAAAGAGTAGAATATATGCAGATTTCATTCGATGGATCCATGTCAATCATAGTATAAGTAACAAAAAGATACCACGCCAGGGTGTATATCGAAGTGGGCAGTTTCCATATAGCCATTCCAATTTGGTCTCGGGGTTTTAAGTAAATGGGAAATTCTCCAAACCGATTCTAGATTACTTGTTGGAAGCTTTTCGGAACTTTCTTCTGGTAAAGTTGTATATTTAAGTAAAGACATTCCGTTTGCGCTACTTTTTCCGGGGAATCTACTTTCAATCTTTCCCGCCTGATGAATCTCATTTCCGATATTTTTGCCCGCTGGATAACGCTTTTATCTCTGATTGCTGGTGTTATTGCTGATATTATTCTCATTCCGTGAAATGTTTCGTAACCATCTATTGTGCATATACATGTATTATGATCAACATTATCCGTCATATACTGTACAAAATGTTCCGACGAAAATTCACCAACACTGTTTTGAGATTTTTTAGCGGCGCTTTTTTCAAAGCGTTGTACTTCTTCGTAGAAACAGGAGAATCCCATAACGATTAAAACGTCTACCACAAATTTTGAAGCTAATTTGTGTTGCATTAAAACTCCAAGCCCAATCTGTAAAGGCGCGTGGTCGGACAGCTTGCATTATACATTGACATACGGACGCGATTTTAACGTCAACGTTTTTGCTAGTGAATAAATATCGCAAAAACATAATGTAAAATATTTACCAGATCATTTTCTTATCAGAAATGTCCGCAATTTCGAGTGATGAAGCGTAGATATCCTTTCCGGTATTTATTGGAGCGCATTTTATATCGCTTCTTATCATTTCTGCTACTGCTTTATAAAGTCGTTCCTTCTCTTTTTCAATGCTAGTATCAGATGTTTCACGGAGTTTGTTCAATATAAAGGCAGCTGTTTAAGAAACGTTACAATGTCATCCTTTCCATATCGATCCATTAATTTTTTCTTCAAGTATTTCGCGGAATATGGCTCGTAGCCTGTCCCTTCTAAGTTCTAAATAGGTTTCCATGAGATCCCTTAGGTCGTGAACGGAAGTTAGTTCCTCGTCATTATCCTCTAGGTAATTAGCGACTTGATTAAAGGCACGTAGCCTTACTTTGTCAATTGGTCTTCCGGAATGTTTTAGTAGGTCGTTTTCTTTAGAAGAATAATGCGATGGAACGTTGCGCAAAGTTCTAAAATTGGTGTCACACAATTTATGATAAACCGCGTGTAAATCATTGGACATTTCTAGTCTTTCTTTAACTTCAAGTGCTCAACAATAATTTCGCTCTAAGCAAATGCTTTGTATTGTATGGTCGTAATTTTTGGTTCGGACAGGGTACGCATCTTTTTTCGCTTTAGCATTTTCCGATACTTCAGTTCCACAAAATCAACAGTTTTTCTCAAATGCAAATTTGCTTACTTTCGATCGTAGAGTTGCTTTACTAGTCGTAGCTTGCGAGGCTCTCTTGGCTTGTTCTACGGACTTTGCATTGTTGAAATCGGAACGACATTTGCTATGAACTTTTTGGCCTTTTTTTACTTAAAATATGGAACGTTTCATTTTTACACGCTTTATGTATACTCGCAACACCTTTTTCATTAATCCGAAAGCTTTGGCATTAGTAGTTATTTTTTTGTTGCAAAAAACCCAGTTTTTAGAATCCATCCTAACTCTAAATGCTCAAAATATCCAATACTATTGCCCCTTTTTTTATCGACTGACGCTCCGACTTAAATGCACGTGACAAACGACTCATTTGGCACTTTGTCCTTACGGAAGAAAATACGCGTATCACTGTGTCCATTTGTACTTTGCCCTCTCGGGCGATCAAATAACAGCATAGGAGGTCTAGCAGAAGAACTCGCGGGAAGGTAGGAACTGCATTTAAAATTTTATATCTAATTCTCTAATTCTCTTTTGAATGGTGCCTTAAATTTTGGCTGGATTTAAAAAAATGTAGCGCATTAAGGCAATTTTATTATTCGTACAATAAAACGGCGTAACACTCCCTAATGTTTGGCATGTTTGCTTAATAAATATTTTTCGCCTTAATCAATAAACGTTTTCCTAAGAAATCGATTTTTTTCTCATTAAACACAGGTAAAATTGTATTTAAAAAAACACGAGTGTGGGGGAACCTTTAGGCTCGCGCAACTTGTTAACGGCTAAGCGCAGCGATATTTACTAAATAGACTTAATTATATATAATGACGTGGGCGTTCAAAAAATGTATTTGGGTACCAAATAAGTTACACAGAACGTGAGCTACAGGCGAATAAGTACTTTTAGCCCCGAAAGGGGGGCAAAAAGGGGGGAAGAAAACGAGGTAGAGGGGCAAACATATTTTATTGAATTGAAATCGGCGCATTTTTTTCAGCTAGAAACAAAAATAAAAAAATATCTTGCATATTATTCTAGGAACCAATATATTTTTTCGTAGATCGACTGTACTATCTTTTCACCGAAAAACATGGACGCCACCATTTATAATTTCTTCAGCATTCGGAAATATCCCAACACGCCGGCGTTTCAAAAGTTGTGCAATATTTTCTTGCTCCCGATTGGTTGAAGAAATAAGGTATGCCGTGACGTCAGAGCGGTTCTCCGAGAGGAGCGACAAAAAGTTGAGGCTAGTTGAACTCGGTACGAATGACGGATTTCATCCGAGCGCGTGATCGCCGGTATCAGCCTCATATTTTACTCGCATAGTGTGCGATATACATCGCCGATAGCAGCACTTATTTTGGTACCAGCAACTGTTGCCGGTACAGGAAACTACATAGTGTGCGACAGCCTATAGGGGCCGATAGCCTTCGAATTTTTGTACGTTGATGAAATAAATGTCTGAAAGATTTATTTGAACATTTAATTCGAATAAACATAAGATTTTTACAAGTTAGGTTCTTTGATACCTCCGTTTGCCACGATACATGTTTGAGCACGATGAAGCTTGTTTTGAAACGCGCGTCTGATCATATCAGGAGTGACAAGTTCGAAGGCTGCAATGATTCGGTTCACAAATCTTCGATATTCTCAACGGGCGTCCCGCAAACTTGTGCTTTGATGAACCCCCACAAGAAAAAGTTCATCGGAGTTAGGTTTGGAGACATCGCAGGCCATCAAACGTGACCTTTCCTGTCAACCCAACGCCGAGGGAACTCGTTGTTAAGATGCTCCACTACACATCTAGGTACGTGGGGTGGTGCGCCGTCATGTTGGTACCACATCTCTCTGTAAGCTTCCACCGGAATATCTTCTAAAGCGTCTGCTTTTTCGTTCTGCAAAAGCGTCAAGTAGCGTTGTCCATTAAGACGAGCTGGGAGGAAATATGGGCCAATAACTCGATCCCCGAGCAAACCCGAACAAATCCGCCCAAACATTGAGTTTGGAGTTGTTGTTTATGATGGTGAGGAAAACCCCAGTGAGGATTTTAGTCACATCACATGTGGGCGTTTTGATGGTTGAAAGGCCCATCTCTCCCAAAGGAACACTCGTTGGTCACCATCATTTGATTGATGTAATGTAATGATGGGTTCTCATCAGACATGGTTATAAGCCAGTTGCAGAAATCAAATCTGCGTTCCATATCTCCTTCGTGAACAGCTTGGTGGAGGGTTGCTCGATACGGATGAAAGTTATGATTGTGAAGAGTTGTCCACACGTAATTCGTCGATAACCCGAGAGCTTCGCTTGTGTTCCGACGCTTGCTCGAGGATACTCAACAAAATAGGCTAGAACGGTGTCTTCCATGTTAATTTCTTGACGACCTGGTCCACGTAATCTGGGATTGACGTTTCCTTAAGTCTGAAAGTCACGAACAGCTCCTAGAACCGTGTTATGGCTTGGTCTTCTATCTGGATATCGAACGGTGAACAATTCACTAAGCCTATGCGTGGTACGATTGGCTTCACCATAAAAATAACTCGACAATAAAAGCACGCAGATCACGAGAAAAATATAGTTGCATGTTGATTAGACTCAATAAACGTTAGAGAAAGGTTTCACATAATTAAATACTAATTGAAAACTTGACCTTTGTGCGTGGTTGGCCTACTGATACGTTTTTAGGTCTACTTTAGGCCTAAATTGGCGTTTTGGTAAAGTATATGGACTTTTTTTTAAGGAAATTAACCTTTAAACGGGATTTCTTTCATTTACGTACACTCTAGCTGTTTAAAAAGTCTTCGACAGTTGAAGTTTTTGCCCTCTTTTTAATTCTGCTAGAAAACTATAATAGATAGATGGATTAAACCAATTGCAACTATTATTTATTTTCCAATATCTTTCGATATTTATCAGTTTCGTCCGCCAAAAATTAATAGTTTGGCGGGCACCGTCAAAACTCATTTTTAACACCTTTTTAAATATTGGTTCTACGGCACTGAATCACGCGTTTTTGAATTAACAATGGTCGGTTCATATTTAGAAAGTGAAAAAATTACCCCTCTACAACCAACGGTTGATAAGTTATCGCGTTTGGAAACTTTCGTCGAAACTAGGAAAACCCTAAAATGCGATTATTAATAACGCAACTTCGACAGCAGTTGCGTACCCCATTTCGCCACCCATGCACAAGTTTTTAAGAAACTCTGCTTATGAAGTTTCTTGACTTTCTTGATTTATAATTATCCCCGATTTATCGGAAATGATGACCAAAAATATTTTCCTACAGACTGAAAAGCTCTTGCCGTGATAGAACAAAAGCAAGGTTATAAAACGAACAAAAAAGGGGCCCCCTGGAACTCCACCCCCCCCCCGAACCGCGGGGTTGCGGGGGCCCTATTTACGCCATTTTCTACATAGGATAAATATATAAAAAAGATACGACCCCTTAAGTTTGGAGCCACATATTAAAAAGCAATTTGTCCTTCTTGTTTTAATGGTTCTTTTTCGTCACTGTCTCTTGCTTTTACAAGTCTAGGAGTGCGCAAATTGCCCGTGCTACGATTGTACTAATTAAGGAATACGTTCAGTAACGCAAATCTGGGGAAAATCGGTTTATACTTTGTTTGCTTGATGAACGATTTTTTTCATAGTGACGTAGGAAGTTACTAAAATGTGTTAATTCTAAACAGCGCTGTTTTTGAAGATAAATGCTACGGTGCCCAAAAATCAGAGGAAACGAAAAATATTATTGATTTATAGCCAAGCATTGTAAACCAATGTTTAACAGTTTTTTACTGATAAGTTCAGCCATTTCTTCCAAATTCTCCTCCGTCAGCTACACTGTAAACACCGACGCGTTTTTCGTCAACACATCAAAAAAGCTTTCTCTCAGAGAAGTTTTGTTATGAACATCGGATGCTTATCGTGACGTCCAATCGGAAACGCCAAAAATCTTACAAAACAAAATGTTGGCATGTTTTTGATGAGCGTTACTGAACGAACCCAAGGTCTGTCCTGTGAAGTAAGATACATATTTTATATTTTTATATTTTTTTCAATTTATTGTATAGAAAAATCAAATTAGAACGTAGAAAACCCTGCAGCGTTCTTTGGTCCCATTAAAACATTTATATGCACCTTGCAGCCGAAAATTTCTAGTGAGTGAGTATTGATAAAATCGCAAGCTTCTCTACCAGGGTTATACTTCCTTAATGTTAAGTTATTCAATTCATATTAAATATTAACATTCATAATAACTTAAAGTAGAACTGTCACCACCCTAAAATTGGTTAAAACCATGTAAATGGATAGAGGACGTCCAAAAATTGTTATACAAAACATTTCATGTTAATATTTCCAGTATTTGATTTATTATAAGCAACCAAATTTCGTGTTTAATCGCCCCTGACTCGAGAATCTCATAACCGCTTGGTTGAACCTACCTGCAGCGCCATCTCGTTAACGAAATATTTATTCTCCGATTTTATCGTTTTTCGGTCGGAACTGCCGTCTGGTACGACATTCTCCTTGACTTTTTAACCTAATTTTATTGGTAGATTGTAGGTAATCGTGTTTTTAATATGCCTTACACGCCGCCCTTTTCCAAATTTTGTAGCTCCATTCTTTTGGCGCTGAACGTCGGTTCAACCGCTATTTCTGAGTATTTTGAAGCCGTTTGATGTAGGTTGCGGAAAAAGTAGCGTAACTTTTAAAATACTTTTACAATAACTATAGAATTTCAGGGACATAATTTTTCTGTAAAAAAACCTCGTAAATTTTGGTTTTGGGGACAGTTCTCCTTTAAGGTCAATATTGATAAAAAAAAATCCTATATACTTTCTATCGCACGTTTAACATGGAAACTAGGGTTCACAAATAATTTTTTGCCGACCGACGAAACTTAACAGATGGTCGAGGTTGGGCCCATAGTGTGCAGCAAGTTAAACATCCTACCTCCTCACTGAAATGAGGTTTAACCTACATACATAAATAAGAATATAAATAATTTATATTTCTCACATTTTTTGCAACACTTCCCATCAAACCAGTCCAAGTTTTGTTTGGTAATTCTATCCCGTAATCACGGTTTAAAATCGGAATCCATGATAACCTAAAACAAAAGATAAATTAATAAGCTTTTACATTTCTTGTTTTTTTAAACCATCAACAAACTAGTTTTCATTTACTAAATATTTTTTACATTCTTTCACCACCGAAATTAAGCTCTTTTTTATTGGACTGGTCGACAGTGTTTCAAAAGTAAAGCTCTGAGGGTCATTTGCCCACTTGAACCAAATGGGCATATGACCCTCAAAGCTAAACTTTTCACCAACCCAGGATTGGTAGTGGAAATTAACTTAAGAAGTTTAAATCGCAAAGACTGCAAAGTGGGTGGAGCTAAAACCTCAACGGTGGGGGTGCTGGCGGAAAGTTTCAAAATTGTAAACTTATTTGCCAGAGTGCTGGTGAAAATTTACAAAAAAGTAAGATTAAAATTCGAATGAATAAATTCGAAAACTAAACACTTTCCTCGTGAATTCGCCTGTAGTCCTTCCTTAGACTCTTACTGGGCCACGGTTGCAATGACTCGTGGCTTAACAGGGAGAAAGGGCCACGAGAGAGGGGCAATAGCCACGAGAGAGTAAAGATACGTACTTGCGGACACATAACGTCATCTTTAACCTTTGATTATAAAAATAATCAACTTTTTTAAATGGCAATAAGGTAAGCTGGCACTAGCGTCATATTGTATTTTTCTCTACGCGCGTAAAAGTCAATGTTGAGTGACGTGCAGTTACGCGCGCTACCGGAAAACATGTTGTGGTTTTGGAGGCAGTATTTTTATCTTAAATCAAAAATGAAAATCTACAACATTACAGTTACCAGATTTCGCAAGATATTAAATTTTAATTGCTAAGCGTGTTATTTAAATAATGTGGTTCATATAACTTTAAAATCGTGTAGTTACTTACGTTAAATTAGCATGTTGTGAAATAATGTTCACAATATTCATGAGGTAGTCGGAGGGTTCATATTTATAAGTAATTATTCCACTTTTTTCAATTTTTTCAGTACTCCACGAAAGATGCCCATCCTGGAAAAATACAGCTTAATACCGAAAATATAAAGGAGACTTCTTGACTTGAAACTTGGCCATTTTACTTAATACATCATCCTTATACCACATAAGCAATATTGCTTGAGCGTGATCGGGATCACTTAAGTTTACAAGCTGTGAAAATATAAAGGAGACTTCTTGACTTGAAACTTGGCCATTTTACTTAACACATCATCCTTGTACCACATAAGCAATATTGCTTGAGCGTGATCGGGATCACTTAAGTTTACAAGCTGTGAAAATATACTATAATTTCCATTAACCTCAATGGTTCCATAATTGAGGAATATTTACCTCCCCAGATTAATATAGCATAACATAGAACCGAATGAACAAGCTCAAAATAAACAATTTTTATCCAAGGAATTGACAAAAATTTACGGGGAACCTACAAATTGTAAAATTAAAAAGTTTTTTTGGAACTTTGGTTGGCTTAAGAAAAAATTTACATTGCTAATCTGGTTATGTTGGAGTAAATAGTTTTAACCTTTCTATAATATTCATTTTATTTCACATGTCAGCCCTAATTAATAAAATATATTTAATTACTTTGTGGTGCGGCTGGTGCCTTATGTAAAACAATAATCTTTTGTCAAATTTAAAAAGGCTTTAAGCAATCGAACCTTTACCTAGATATATCGTGATTAGACTTCTATTTTTGGGCGTTAAATGCTCCCAAATCACATTCATTGTGTACTATGGTTTCGAATTACAATCTCAATAGACGAAAAAATATGGCAAAATTTAATCACAATTTTATAAAAACAAAAAACGACGATTTGAAAAAGTTTGTTTATTAAGCATAAACACTTACTTAGATATTTTAATTTTTGTTGTAAATCAGAGTCAGTATGAATTAGAAATCTCAAATTAAATTATGTTTTTAATTTATTTTCGCTATTGATAGAAAAGTAAATTACGTGAACAACAATGTTCACTATGCAATGCTTTTACTAATTTTCAATTGTTTAATATCCATAAAATATTATATTAATGACACTTAAATACCTAAACAAGGACTATTATGGCTTGGTAAGATCATAGCTGCTAAATGCATACCAACTAGATAGTTAATCTTTCTATATTTATTTCTATAAATAAAGCTTGTTTTAAAAATTAAACAAATTTACTGGTACTCAAGTATATAATTCATGTTTAAAAATATTTTTGGTGGAATCTCCAACTTATTTCCCCTAAAAATGTAATTTCAATAGCAAGAGCTAATAGCTTTTTAAAACTACCTTTCAATTTAATTAAAGATATAGCCTCTATGCAGATAAAAAAGTTAATTAAAAAATCACGCTTTAGATAATTAAATCCTAGAAAATAATGAAATGAACGAATTATATAATGTTTCGCGTTGATTTTTATTATGTTAATTTTATAGATTTATAAATGTTTTGTTGTTGTTTAAATTACTGCTCTTGTTTAATGTCCACTACTGTGGATTCGAACAATATTTTCAGTGCATTGTCAATAAGATGGCTATTGACCTCCTAATCATATATGACTCCAGAATACACTTGAAACTTGAAATTAAAATTCTTAAACCTCAAATTACCTCAATTACAGCTGCCTTAAAATGATTTCCAGAGCAATTATTTGGAAATTGAAGTTGAAGCGCCATTTACCAAAAATATCATCAACGTTTAGAAACTTATTATCGTCATTAGATGTTAAAGGCACTCTTGAAAGTACTTTGTTCATCGATAGTGTGAGGCGTCGACCTACGAGAAACATACTCAATAAAAAGGGGTGCATTTTAAGGGTACCCATTTTAAAGTATCAAAAGTTTTAAAATCTGTGATTTCCCCATACTGTTTTGAATTAGAAAAAACAAAACCCTAGTTGTCAAAACCGTTTTTGGTTTCCATGGCAAAACGAAACTTGATTGGACAAATTTCCTAAAGCGATATTCATTATACAGGAAGATCTCCCAAACAAAGCTAGTTTTAAACGTTAAGCTCAATTATAAATTAATTTATATTTCGTTTCTGTCTCATCTCTCTTTATATCATTTCATTTTATAATTCATTTTATAAATAAATTGGTGTTATAAAAGAATAGGTTTTGGTATTTTACTAGTAAGCTGTATTTCCAATAAATATCCCTTAATATATCATTTTATTTTTATCTGATACTTGATAGGTCCCAAATATTTTCTGATAAAAATTGGTTTTTGGATGAAAGTGGTTCATATTTTTGTTTACAAGGTTTATAATCTACATAATCCATTTTTATGGTTTAAATGTGTATGTTTAAATTCTCCATATATAGTTTTTAAATCTGTTAATTTGTTTAAATGATTACCACTGTTAAACCTTGAATATATTTATTCTTATCCTTTAATATATTTTTCTGGACTGATAGATCCTTTGCTATTGAGAAAGCTATGCACTATATATTGGAATTGATTTAATAACTTAAGTCAAAATTGCAAATTCATTGGTTATAAAATCTTCAGACGGGGTGAAAATAATTTGATTCTCACGGTTATCAATCTATTATGTCACTGAGCAAGAAGATGAACGAAAAGGGTTTAAAAGCCTAGCAACGGCCACTATTAACACTGCTGATCCATCAGCTGTAAAAGTATCTCACGACTTGGAGCAACTTAAAATGTCTTCTTAGTAAGTCTTTTGAACCTTTTATACAAACACATGTTTTTCAAGAAACCAATTAAATGAGAAGGAGCTTAATGACTGCTTAAAAACAATTAAATTGGAATGCCAGAAACCTAAACGAGACAGTGGCATAATAAAAGCAGTTTTAAAGAAAACTTTTGTAAATAGAAATAGCTTACTCAGAAGCAATGATGAAGACACTTCGAAAAAGTAGAATTTGTGAGTTTTTTTTTGTTTAATTAATTAATAGGGGTTGCAAAAAATTGTTCTAATTTAATTTTCAATTACTATTTACATTTTAAGTTTTTTTCGAGTTCCGCCTGAGGTGCTCTAAGGAGGTTTTCGATAATGTTATCAAAAATGTTACCCAACTCTTAGAAATCATTATAGGACTATCGGAAATTAAAAAAAATACAAAGTTAAATATTAATATCTGAAGGACTGATTATAATGTCAAATAACAATTGTCATTTAATTTAATTTTAGGGGAAAGATTGTAACATGGAATTGGTTTCTTAAGAAAACCGGAATATTCCAAACCAAAGGATGCAAAACACAAAACATTATCGAAGAGATCTAGGCTAGTATGAAAATAAAAATTAACTTTCTGCATTAAATTAAAACGCTATTTCTTTTCATTTTTGATTCAGAATTCCTATAACCGTTTGAGAAAAGAGTTACTGGGCCTCCACTTTGTTTAGTATCAATTGTTAATGGAAAAATCCAAAAAGCTTCTATCATAGGAAATGGATTTAAAGTAATTTTTTAAACAGAAATAGGCATGGCAAATATTTTGTTGACATTACTTGCCATGTATTACACTTTGGAACTTGTCTTTCCCACATTCTGTCTACTGCCTATGGCCCTACTCGCTAAGTGGATCATGGGTCATTCCTATTATAAGCTATCATATAAAGCATCAAAATTTGATTGCCAACTGCAAAAATTGATGTAAACTCATAAAACTGACGTAATGAACGTTTCATTAAATGTTTAAAAAATACTTGGGTTTTTTTACTTTAAGAACACATCCGCTAGATAGGATATAAGATCATTTTAGCATCATTAAAACCGATCTTATTTTGTGGAATTTAAGAACACTTTTCACTTGGGGTTCATTTTAAAACCTTATTAAGATCATGTAATATAGATCAGAAGACCATTTTAAGAACATTTTAGCAGACATTTTTAAGAACATTAGAACATCTTGTGATCATTTTTGAAATGATCTGGAATTGAAAATGATCTTAAATCGTTACCGAAATTAGCAATCTCAATATGGATTTTTTCCGATCTTAAAGTGTGTCAGGAATTTGCAGTGTATGATCTAAAAGTAACTTTTTCAATGATATTCCATAGTCTTTAATTATTAATAAATGGCAACCACATGGTATAGTTTCGAAGCCTTAACATTGTAACGCTAATTTCTTGATGATGAATAAACGTGTCTATGGTTTCCCTAGCGTGAGAAAAGTAGGAGGAATCTCGTGAGGAACAACCTGAACGTTCAGTAACCGGGTTCAAGAATGTCTAGGGGTATGATATAGGTAAATATTCAACGAGAGTACGGGTGTCCAAAGGTTTTATATATTGTAAACCACAATAATAATAGCAATACAAATAACAATAAAATACTTAAACACTTAATAATACTAACAATAAGCATGCGGGGGGGGGGGGGGATTCGAGGGCTCTCTCTCTCTCTCTCTCTCTTTAACAATAGTTTGAAGCCTGTGGCTTTCGCTTACCGATTGATGAAACGGTCTGGTGTCGTTCAACTTCTGGCTGGTGGTCCGACTTCCCAAAAACTTGCTCTTCGGCGTGGCTAGCTAGCTCCTTTTCCTGGACTTCGTCCTTGATCGATATGTAGCTCGTTTGGGTCTCCATTACCCTTTGGCTCTGTCCGCTCTTTAACTCGGTCCATTCTCTGTCTCGGTCCACTCTCTGGCTCGATCTGAACTCTGGCTCTGTCCGAACTCTGGCTCTGTCCGATCTCTGGCTCTTCTGTCACTCAGGACTCTGAGGACTCACTCTCTCAAAATCTCTCTAACTCCCTGGTTTTGTTCAGCACCATTTCAGTAGGCGTGGTTTAATTACGGAAACGGACATTTGGTGGCTTCTTATTGGAGAGGTTAAAAGCTTAAGGGTAGCTTGGAGTAGGCGGCTTGGCTTGAAGATTATTGGGTGTAGAAGGTTTGCGTATAAAAGTAGCAAGATGAAATCATCTGGTGTCTTTCCCAGGAAGAAGGTCGCACGACGGTACCACATGTCGCCACGTGGCTTTCGGGAAGGGTACACGTGGTTGTAGTTTTTATTTTTAAAGGTGGCCGTTTGAAGTTACGCTTCTTTCAATAGTTTACTATAGACGAGTATTCAACAATAGAGAGAGAGAGGGGTTACAGCGCACAATGGATGAGTCAAGATGAGCGCGCTCTCCAAGCACCAAACGCTGGTTAGGGGAGAGCCACATGTAGAGGGGAGACGATACTTTACACGGACAACAATAGTACATTTTACGAGAAAAATACTAATGATACCTTCTTACGACTTGGACACCCGTAAGAAATTGAAAATTATCTTGAAAGTTATCTCTAAACTCGTTTTTCTTCCATGTATTTGGTTTCCGCTTCCATAAACCCTGGTTGAGGTTATCGGCTATAGTGAGTGTTAGAGAATATTGGCTCACGTTGCATAAAGGGGTTTGTCACCACCTTCTTACGCATTGTAACCGCCAACCTCAATTATACGTCCTTAGATAATTTGGGTCAACTGAAAAACGGGCACATGGATCTATTTAAAACCTTAAATTTCGTTTCTACAGTCAAAATAATCATAGAAACAAATTTAAAACCAAATGCATAAGACAGAGTTGAGCACCTACCTAGCACTGTTTTGAAATTACCCTGGAACAGAAGTCAATTCGATGACTATTGCGCGTTATATCTCGGACCTAACGCTGATTACTAAATTTTTAAAGCTATGCACATTTTCTTAATGACGAATTTTCGTGTTGTTTTCGAATAGAAATTCGCAAAATGAGAAAAGTAAGTGAAAGATTTACCCTCATATTCGATTGGGGATGTATGTTAGTATCGCCGCTAGTGCTGGGGCTAGAAGCTGGCTATTTATTTATTTCCGTGACAAAATGTAATTGAGAGTAATAAATTAGATTCGTTATTGTATATTCAATACAACTTCATAGAGAAAAGCGCTTTTCAATTACATGGATGACATACAGAGCGTAACGGTTTCCATAATAATAAATGCACCAATTTCCCCGACACTACACACTTATCCCTAGAAAACTATACATTATATTGTAAAGTGAAAAAAGTTCTAATTTGCATTATGACATAAAAATATTATTGAAGAAAATATTTTTTCCGTGAGTATTCAATAATATTAATTATAAATATAATTCATATATAGTTTCCATTTGTTAAACTTGATTTTAATTTGAAAACTAAAAATATTCTGTTGATGTTAAACCATTTAAGTAAATATTATTATGTTCAAGGCAATAAGCTAAAAACCCTATATTAAGTAAAACTAAATTAAGTAATACATGTACAAATATTTTTGAATATACACTATTATATATGACACTCTGCTCTAGTGCATAAAATTGCTTTGAAAATTGTAAATTTACTTGTTAATTAATATTAACGTATTAAATCAAATCTACATTAGATAACAAGCTGTATTATCACAAAAAAATTCCGGAAAAAGAAGGGTTAGGCTATAATAAAATAATGTAAGCTAATACCCAAGGCATCGCCTTAGGCCCAAGTCATCTAACGACTTATAATACGGTGGCTGGGTCTTTTCGCTTTCCGATTGTTATCCCTCATTGTTAGCGACACAACTCCGGGCTTAGTTCTACGTCATGGAAAGATCGGCAATTGTAGGGTTTCCAGGGTGTAGCAAAACAAGGTTCAAGTCCTTTTTCAGATAAGGGCCGGGGCTGAACAAAAGATAGAAAACTATTATTTTGGTGGTCAATATTAAATCAAGGAAGATCAACGAGAACTAAAATCACTTAATTATTGGACCCTTCTGCGAATGTGTGCTGGTAGCCAATTATCTAGGGGAAAACTTGTAATTGACTTAAAAAAAAGACTGAGATGAGCTGACTTTCTTTTAAGTTACAAAATAAAGTGACTGATGTAAACATAAAAATGGCCGTAACAAGTATAAGAACCCATTAATCGAACCATGCAAGACAGCGAATCATACCAGAAGAGCCCCCTAGACTATCATTTATAAAGTGAAAATACGGGACCTGCTGCTAAATATAATGACGCATTCTGATATTGAAACGCATTTACATAAATAATTAAATAGCTTTACATCACGATCATTAAATATTTATCTTCATAGAAAATTCAAAAGGAGACAATTTACATCCAGATAGACAATTGAGAAAGGTACTTATTTTGCCCATTCTGAAGATAATGATCATTTAGGTAACTGACTAACTTAAGACACGATTTTTACCAAAATTACCATAACACTTTCTTTATTCCTTGTCCTATTTGAACATTTTTCTTATTTTTGCTTTAAAAAATAGAAGTACAAGTTCAATATCTGCAAGGAAACTTATTCTCTTTGCTTTCGCTAAAATGCAAGATAGGAGAAGAATTCTGTTTACACTCTTAAAAGCCTTTCGCACAGGGAATTGAAGATCTCTTGTACATCTATAACATCGGTTTTCATAAAACGCATTTATCATTACCGAGTACGCAGCATTTGAGAATAGGGTAAGTTATCGCGTTTAAAATGTAACAGTAATAATAACAAGAACATATTTCAGATATGTTTTAAGGAACGTTTATTTTGGTAAAAATTCTAATGCTTCCTCGCTGTTAAAAATGAAGGTCTTATTTATGACTTCTAAAAAAATTCCAATATTTAAGACCATTCTGGGTATTTCCACAGAACATATTTAAACCTTGTACTCTCAAAATTTAAACCTTTCGTGGCGTGTTTAAATACTTCTTTTACACTCTTCTATCCATTTTATTTCATAAACAGTAAGACGTTAGACCTTTTAAACTCTTTTTTCAATACTTTATAGACCCTGATTAACTTCAATTTTTTAAATTATTCAAAACGACTCGATGAATTATTATTATTATTTTTATTATAAATATTTATTTATTGATGTCTTAATATATGCAAAATTTTATAATTATGTCATACATCGTCCCAGTTCCACATAAGCAATATTAATTGTGCGTGGTTGGGATTCTCTTACACTATACAAATCTTATACAAAAAAAAAACATAAATTAGACAATATCTCTGAAGACACAAATATATATAAACTAAGATTCTAACATTTTACATAAACTTTCCATGCCAACATCAATTAACCATTGTAAAATTTTAGTTTTAAATCATAGTTTAGTTCGTTAAGTATTTTCGGGTCTTGTATGTAACATGTCTTTGGCAAATGCCTTATGAGTTCTTAATGTTTTAACATTTATCGTTTAAACATTTCGAGTATTATATGTATTTTGGCATAATATTGGGTCTTTTAAGTATATAGTTAAATTTGCTTTACATACAATTGTTTAACCGTTAGGACTTTAATTTATTAAATAGGGTGTTTTGAATTGCTCTGACTGGGCATTTTCCTCAGAAACTTCAAGATATAGAGATGCGAAATTTTTAAGGTATTATTTCTAGTGTGGGATCGCTTTAAATTCTAAATTTCCGAAAAATCTGAAATAATTTCGGGTTTTTGTAAATCATATTTTTTTCACCGTTAGGTGCTAGAAAAAACGTTTCAATTAGAAATTTGTAGAGTGCTGTCGAAAATGTATAAAGAAATTGGTTTCATTGGAAAAGAACACTTTTTCACGAAGATATGAGAAAATACCCTTCGCATTTTTGTACATTAATGAAAGAAATCACGTTAAACTACGCACAAAGTTCAAGTTTTCAATTAGTATTTAATGTTAACTCTTTTTGTTTTCAACCATTCTCTAACGTTTATGAGTCTAATCAATATGCCACTAACTTATTTTCGTGATCAGCGTGCTTTTATGGTCGAGTTATTTTATGGTGAAGCTAATCGTAACGCGCACAGGGTTAGTGAATTGTTCACCGTTCGATATCCAGATAGAAGACCAAGCCACAACAACGTTCTTGGAGCTGTTCTTGACTTTCGGACTTACGGAAACGTCAATTTTAGATTTCGTGGACCAGGTTGTCAGGATACAGTTCTAGCCTATTTTGTTGTGTATCCTCGAGAAAGCGTCAGAGGTGCAAACGTCAATCTCGGATTATCGTCGAACTACGTGTGGACCACTCTTCACAATCTCAACTTCCATCCGTATGGAGCGACCCTCCACCAAGCTCTGCGTGTCCCTTAAGAAGGGGTAAAATTAAATATCGAAATTTTCGGCGGGCTCACCCCCTATTTTTTCCCTTTTGGTCTAAGGATGATGTGTGCAAAGTTTGATCAGTCTTCGATGTCGAAAAACCCTGCCCCAACAAGCTTGAAATTCTCAAAATCTTCAAAAAAGGCTCAGTATTTCGGTAGGTAGAAGTGTGTGCGTTGTGCGTGTGTGAACCGCGACAAATATCGTGTTAAGTGCTTATGTGAGATGAACATGAGTTTATCGAAAGTGAAACGTAAGCCTTCGTATCTGATCCATCATACAGATGATGAGATCCGCGGTGCTAAACTTCCGTCCCACCTTCAAGTCCTCCGTTATTTTGATCACCTTCTACAGGCAAGAAAAGGACGAGTAGACAAGGTCGAAGCAAGCAACAAGACCGCAGACGCTGTGCTCAAACAGTGGGTGAAAGCTAGAATCCCATCGAGAGAAAAGTACCACGTGGCTAAGAAAATTAAGTCTTTGCATGGAGTTTGGCGAGGGTTGCAAAAACATGCATCTCGGCGCTCTAAACGCCTAGTTGATCTAGAAAGATTATTTGTTGACCGGCTTGACGACCTTTTTGATGTTGCGCATATGAACGCCATGCCACTTATAACCATACAGGAGGATTAAGACTTCTTGGTCAGTCAAAGAAAGAAAGGTAGACCAGGGTGCATGGTTCAGTGTGACAGGGTTCTTCAAGGCATCGAATCGCGACGCTCTGCTCGACAGGAAAGGAAATGGAAAAACTAAATGTATGTTGCATCTCTCCTTTATTCATTTTATGTTAAATTAATTACTATCCCTTTATTTTTCTGTTTTTAGGAGAGTCATTCCCGCGATGACTACCGTGAGTTCCTAGAACTTACGTGTATTTTCTTGGGCGGAGTTCCACCGCGTGAAGTAAGGTTTTCACCTCCTGGCTGCATTCATGACGCGCGTTTCATGTCGAGGGCACTCTACGCGCCGAAAATCTGACTGTTTAGGAATCAATTTAGACTGGACATGTGTCAGATTTATAGCCCGGTGTACCCGGTTAGATTGAAACCACACCACCGGAGGTCTGTCACCATTATGCCCTACGCAAGCGTCCACAGACCCGGACGGGCGGCAAAACCAGCATGGGTAGCAGAACCCAACTACTGATGGTCGCGCCCTCGACGCAAGCCACTCAACCCAGCAGAAGGTGCAGCAATGGGTCGACAAGCCCCCACTTCGCACACAGCAGTGGGAATAAGAGCGGATGCTCTGGCAACTCCAGCCGGCACCCTACCTAGAAAGGTAGAGAGCCAAGCCCATTGGAAGGAGCACCTAAAGGGGAACGGTGAGCACACAGCAGCCCGCATAACCCGGCACAGCTGGCACCGGATATCCCGGTGGAACCCCAAAAGTCCGGGAGATGGGCCCGCCGTGCCCTCATACGGAGGCCCGCAGCCCCACAGCAGGCAACTCAATCCGCCGAGACGGCCAATTTGCCCGGCCCCTCTCCGTTAGCCTGGGCCGAAGCCCAGTTACCAGCCCACACCGGACTGAAGTCGGAGGTGGAGATAGGACAATTTGGACGGAGCTAACATCTCCCAGTGCGCCACCGCCAGACCCCGACTCCCCGGTAAAGCCACCAGTAATTGCACACTTCGACCCCTCGTGGGCCAATCAATTTAGACTGTCAAAACGTGAGACGGAAGGACTAAGAGACTTCTGTTTATTTGTAGTACTTTTGTATGTAAAGGCTTGGTTCACAGCTCCCTCCGCCATAGAAGCACCATACCACGACTTAATATTCCTAAAGAGTCTTCATCAGTATGTAGCCAGTAGTAAGAAGGTTTCAGACATAGCTGTTAAGAAGTTTTTCGGGCATCTGTGGTACCTTACGCCCGAGTTTTTCGGTCTGGCATTTCTGGACCAGAATTTACCACTTCCTGTAAAACGTCACATGGCAGATGTATTGCGTGACAATGTTGACTTAAAATCTCGTCCATATACAATAGGCTATAAGAAATTATCGCTCTCGCCGAAAGATATCGATGCTTTCCTTAGATTAGAGATTAAAGACCTTGTAACCATAAACTCACTGAAAATTTTTTATCGCTATGAGTTGTCCACAGATTTTTTGTCAGAGGACTGTTCTAAGTGAGACGAAATAGAGGGATACTGTAGGGCTAAGGCATTCTTTGCTGACTTCAAAAGTTGTTAATGATCCTGCAGAACGCGCTGTTGGGCTAACTCAGGAATACTTTGGTCTATTAAAAACCGAGGAAGGTTTTCAAAATGCAATTTTAGTTGCCCAATTCACTCGGCGTGTAATGCCTTTGAAGACAGTTACCAAAGACACCTTTGCACAGCCTTTGTTCAGTTAGGGAACTTGACCATGTTTTCACTGTTTTAACTATTATTTTAGACAAAGTTTGAACAAATAAATTATGTCTAAAATGTAAAATGTTTAAAATAAAGCTTGTTTTCTTTCGAAAGAATGCAAAAATAAATTTTTAACCCATACCTGACGGTGAAAGGAGCCAAATAGCACAAAACGACAATTTTACCGAAAATACCGTAAATTGAGATTTTCAAGGCGTTTGGGGCAGGGTTTGCACTTATACGATCGAGCTAAAATTTGGCACACAGCTTCTTTATACGAAATGGAACAAAATAAGGGGGTGAGCCACCTCAACTTTTGAAGTTGAATTTTAAGGGACTTATGGCGGGGCCAGGAGTCAAGGAGATATAAAACGTAGATTTGATTTCTGGCTAATAATCATGTGTTATGAGAACCCAAATTTCATCAATCAAATGCTGGTGATCGGCTAGTGTTCCTTTGGGAGAGATGGGCTTTTCAACCTTCAAAACAAAGACATGTGGTTTGACGAAAATCCTCACTGTGGTTTTCCTCACCATCATCAACAACAACTCCGACTGAATGTTTGGGCGGGTTTGCTAGGGGATCGAGTTATTGGCCCATTATTCCTCCCAGCTCGTCTTAATGGACAACGCTACTTGGCGCCTTTGCAGAACAAAATTGCAGACGCTTTAGAAGATATTCCGCTGGAAGCTTACAGTCAGATGTGGTACCAACATGACGGTGCACCACCCCACGTACCTAGATGTGTAGTGGAGCATCTTAACAACAAGTTTCCTCAGCGTTGGGTTGGCAGGAACGGTCACGTTCGATGGCCTGCGAGGTCTCCAGACCTACTTCCGATGGAATTTTTCTTGTGGGGGTCCATCAACGCACAAGTTTACATGACGCCCGTTGAGAACATTGGAGATTTGCGTCACCGAATCATTGCAGCCTTCGAACTTGTCACTCCTGATATGATCAGACGCTCGTTTCAAAACATGCTTCACCGTGCCAAAACATGTATCGCGGCAAACGGAGGGATCATAGAACCTCACTTATAATGTTGTGGTGTTTATTCGAATAAAATGTTCAATTGGATCTTTCAGACATTTCTTTCATTTATGTACAAAAATGCGAAGGCTATGGGCCCCTATGGACAGCTTGTTTTTTTCATCATCTTCGTGAAAAAGTTTTCTTTTCCAATGAAACCAATTTCTTTGAACATACTGCACAGCACTCTACAACTTTCTCATTGAAAGGTTTTTTTAGCACCTACCGGTGAAAAAATATTTTTTACAGAAACCCGAAATTATTTCCGATTTTTCTTAACTTTAGGATTTAAAGCGATCCCACACTAGAAATAATACCCTGAAAATTTCGCAAATCTTTCTTTTGCAGTTTCTGTAAAACAATGCCCGGTCAGAGCAATTCAAAATAGCTGTTCGTCAATACATATTTTGTTAGTTTTTAGAGCCTTATCGATATCACTTCCTAATATATTTCGTTTAGATTTAAAATGTTTAATCCAGATATTTCTGTATTTTTATTAGCAAAAACTACTTTAATAATTGGAAGTTGTTTACTCCCCATAGGTAATCGGTAGCAATTAATAATTTCGTTGGCATTATATATTACGCCTTTTATTTTTGCGATTATTTCAATAATCATTACTAATTGCTCATTTTGAGTTTTCTCTATACCAACTATTTCTAAGTTACATAATAAGGCTTCTTGTTTTATTTCATTTATGGTAATTTCTTGCATTTGTAATTGAGCTTCTAAGTCAATATTCTTTTTTAGGTCATTAGTATCTTGTACAATGTTTTTAAGGTTGTTATTTACGGCAGCAACAGATTAATTGAAGTCGTCTATCTTATCGCAACAGCATTTCACTGATTTTTCAAGGTCATCAATTTTTTTTAGTTTTATCTCAATTATATTAATTTTAAAGACATTTGCTTGGATTTCATCTAGTTTATTAACTTTTGCGTGAATTTGGCTTACTTTCACGAGTAGCGACTATAAATTTGCTGGTGATATACTCGTTTCCATTGATTCTGATCCCGATCCAATGTCCGGTATATTTCCGTCCTGGTTGTCCAGACTTACTAGTAGAATGAAGCATACAAAATTAACACTTCCAGGTTGGCTTGCGCGCTGTCTGGAATGATTCATCATTTTTTATTGAGGTACACGATATATGGAAATAGTCTTTACAAGTTGATCATTGGATACAGTCTTTGGTATTATTTATATTTGCTTCACATTTTCTACATAGAGACCTGTTGTGCGTTAGGCTTAGGCCTAAGCTATTACGTTATCACTTAAACTCACGGAGCGAAAATTTAAATAAACATGGCCGGATTAATCGGGTTTTGGGCTGGGGGCAGTAGCCCAATAAGCGTCCCTGAATTCGCGGATCAAAGGGGGAAAATATAATTTATGAATTTCGGTATTTGAAATAGATAACATAAAAAGGTGGGTGCTCCTATTCGGGTACGCATAGTTGGACGCCTTAATCAATATCCCTATATTAAATATCTGTAATTAAAAATTGAAAGATTTACTGCTGTTAGGTATTCCACGTCATTGAAATTTCTTTGCATTGCCTTATTTTAAAGATAATATTCAAAAAGGAAACAACGAAGTATTCAATTACTAGTATCGAAATTGATCCATATAATGGTTTTCTTCGTTTAAGGGAATTAAATGGGTATTCAAAAGGACTAAATTTAAGAACATAAACGTTTTTATACCTTTACCACCTGGACTAGAAAAGGTTTAGTCTCAGGGCTTTTTCCCTTTCAATACCCCAAAAGGTCTAAAATAAATAATCAAACCTTTTTTAGTATCTAAATGGTTCGAAATAAATTAAAACTCCAATTGTAATCGTTTTATAAAACTTTATTTTTACCACCTCATTCTTCAAATTGTTCTTGCATTTTAACTTAAGCCCAAGAACGCATACGACTTTTAGTTTTAAAATCCCAATGTTAGTTCCGATTTATATTTTTACATGAATCGTATTTAATAACAATCAGCTAGGCTAATCCCCAAGGCACCACTCTAGGCCTAACACTTGTAAATCATCAAGCGACTTTTGAACCCATTAATTCAGGTCAACATTGTCACTGAAACGAATGCTTAAGATTTCAGAGTTACTTGGAGATATTATACATTAATAATAATAATAAAAATCAGCCAGGCTAATCACCCAACGCACCACCTGAGGCAAATATTAATGATACCCATCCGAAATTGTATTGATGTAAAAAATAACAATTCTTGCTTGTTGCAGTAATATACAGGAGATTTCGAATAAGCATGTCGTGAACTCGAAGCGTGTTCTTTGGGTCCAGATGAGTCGAAAATTTATCATGAACATGGGCCATACAGTGCATCGTTTCAGACTCAGAGGTTTTGGCCCAAAAAGGATCGTCTAAAACAACTAAAATCGCTCAAATGTAAGAATGATATTCTGCCTTGAACCAAATTGTTTGAATTAAAAAAGCATTGTTTTTTTGTTGATGAAACGATCAAATTAGTAACAAGTTGATTAGTGAACTGTTAGAAGTATTTTTAGTTTAATAATGATTTTAGTAAGGCCTACCTAATTGAAATGACTCGATATCATTCATAAACCTAGTTGTTAATTTTATTTTTACCAAACATTTATATGGTACTAATTAAGTTAATTAGATTGGGTTTCTTTGGCTCAACTGGTGGTTGTTAGTTATGTATATCAAATACTCCGTCTCTTGAGAGAGTTGCCTTGTCGGATGTCAAAAGAATACTCGTGAGCTGGAAGTCATTATCTACACTGTTCAGCAATCATTGACAAAAGTCAATTCGCCGATGATAGTCCATTTCGATTAGGTCTTAAAGTTTTTGAAAGTGGTATAAATGGAAGAAAGTGATGCCTATGTAAAATAGTTCAGATCAAAGAATGATTTACACCCAATTGCTGATCAACTCGTCTGGTACTCGACCCAGGATCGTCTTCGATAATGGTAAGTACCTACGGTATTCTATTAATGTTGAGGAAAATACTAATAATCAAGGGTTTTAATCTGTAATCACCTGTTCCTCAGTAGCTTCTGGAACGTCTTGCGCTTCCTCTCGATTACTTGCTAGTTGTACTTACCCACTTTCTCTTAGTCTACGATCAACATTTATGAACGTGTGACGATCTCGTACCCTTCTTGCGGGAAAGTGCACCTGGTACAAATTTCCAGTTTCTGTGCCATCTCCCCCAGACTGACCGTGCATTATGTGCATATCCGCATATTCGCAATTGTATCTTAAAATCTAATTAATTTTATTAATACAATATGAATATTTCGCCAAAAAATTCACAACTTGGTTTTTGAATGGTATCGAGTCGTTTAAATTGGGTAGACATTACTTAAATCCTTATTAAACAAAACATACTTCTAACAGTTCACTAATCAACTTCTGGCACTTGTTAATAATTTGACCGTTTCATAAATAAAAACAAATGCGTATTTAGTGCAAACAATTAGGTTCAAAGCAGAATATCGTTCGTACATTTGAGCGAATCTAGTTGTTTTAGACCATAGCCGATTTCATTAATAGATTTTAGTATTAAGAGTCATAAGTCCTACAATAGAATTTATAACACTAAGATAAAGGTTTTTAAATAATCGACATAATGTTAATTACTTAGAATTGAAGTTAAAAATTACAATTTCTGTTTTATTTAAAACATTACATAAATGGTTCAAAATGGCCACCTCCGGCTCTAAAACAAAGATTTTAACTGTGTTGCGGATAGTTTCACAGCCATTAATTATACGTTGTTGCTGGTCGTCAACGTCCCGAATTTCCGTCTAGTACACTAAGTCTTTAAGATAGCCCCAGAGGAAAAATTCGTCTGGTTTTAAATCGGGATATCATGCTGACTACACAACTGGTCCACCACGATATATCCACATTAAAGGAAAACGGCTTCAAGAGGAGTTCTTACGTCTTGGGTAATATAGGGTGGAGCTCCATCGCGCAGAAACTACATGTGCCTTCTTGTTTCTTGTTACACGACTTCGAGTAGCTCGGGTAAATTATCTTGCAGAAATTGTAAGTATGTTTGACCATTTAACCTAGGTGGATGGAAAAATAGAACCAATTAAATATACACCAACAATACCACACAAGACATTAAGGCTAAAATGCACTTGATTAGATCTAACACTAGTACCATGGGGGCTATATTGACTCTTAAACTGATGAGAGTTGTGCAAATTGAGTTCACCTTCACTGGGAAAATTGGCTTCATCGGCTGTTAACAGAATAGTCAAGAACTGATGGCCAAGAACTACTTTGTGAACTAACCACTGACAAAAGTCAACTTACCTAGGATAGTCTTCGTCGTTCAGAGCTTGAACCATTTAAAGGTGATACGAGTGAAATTGATGATCATGTAGAATTCGACCAACCTGTAACGTGATTTACACCCAATTGACTCCCAACTTGCCGGGTACTTGTTATCGGATCGTTTTCAACAATGGTATGAACCAAAAGTAATTATTGTTTAAATCAACTTGGTAAAGTTATTTACTTAACTAATAGCTAAGTAAGATGAATCATTTCGAACAAGATCTTTTAATAAAAAACTAGTACATTAGGTGCATATCCGCATGCTCAGAATTAGTAAAATACACCATACAGACAGGGCCGTCTTAAGACCTTTTGGGGCCATGGGCTAAATTATTTCTTAAGACCTTTGCGATCCCCAACGGTCAGCCTTTGTATGTCCGTTGTCTAAATTCAACTACACAATAAGCAAACCAAAGCTTTTAATTTTTAAAGTATAACAGTCCTACTGAAAATAAGATTTTTACTGACAGTGACTCGCTGTTAGGTTTTAGAAATTGTTGGTACCGTATGATACGCGATGTGGCGATGAGGCAAATTACTTTAGACGTAACTAAAATATACATAATATTAAATGAGTATAAATAATATTTAATTAACAAATCCCTTATCCCTAGAGTAGAGGCGGTATGGATGGCCTTTCCGGGGCCCCCAAACTGGCTGGAGGCCCTGGGCTGTAGCCCACTTAGCCCATGCCTTAAGACGGCCCTGCATACAGACCTTAAATTTGGATACCAACTAAGGAATTGTCGATACAGTGTTTTATTTTATTTTTTTTAAAGTACCCTTTCTTTAATAGTAAAGAACAAAGTCTAAGGGGCCTCGCTGACTTTATAAAAAGTCAAATAACGAAATTAAAATTTATCCCTCTCACCTAAGGCGTTCAGAGAAAATAAAGGTAGATAACACCTACACAACTAGTTTTAGGTCTCATTAAGTACATCTAAGTCATACACGTTCGGTGTGATATTGTTAGTGTAATTTTTTCTTCCGCCTAGGCTAAATGGTCAGGCTTTACGCAAATCAAACTGTATCAGTACTATTCCGTGTCTTCAAAAGTTTCTTTAGCACTCGTTACTTGCTATTGTGCGCTTTCCATACTAAAAAGAACTATCCTAGCATACATCAGGGTAAATACTTTGAATTGACATTCACCTCGTACAAGTTGCTTTTCAACAAAACTGCTTACCATGTTTAACAGTGTCGATTAAACTCGACTCTTTTAAATAATGGAACTTGTCATTTATAAAATCATTGTAGGATTTAGCTCACTTCTGCTAGTGCAATAACGAACTTTTGGCATTTTCTATTGTGTTTATCCTTTCACCGTTAAAAACTTATGAATAAAAACGGAAACAATTGGGTTTAAGGCAAAATACCGAACTTCACTTTACTGTCTATTTAGTTGTTTTATGGCCCGGTTTTTGTGGGCCTAAAGCATTAAGGCCCCTTGTTCATAGGATATTTTTGACTTATTAGTCCCAAAGAACACGCCTTAAAATTAATTATATACATTTTCATAACCCTCTGTATATGACGTATTTTTCAATGCCTAAGATGACTTACATAGAATACGTTCTTATCTTCCTTAAGAAATGTGACATACTGACGAATAAGTAACGTGTTTAAGTTCTACTCTTAACTACTGGTTGTATGATTAACCTTGATACTAAACCCCTTCACGATCTACTCTATATCCATAGGTTCTGTTGAGCATACAGGGTGGTATGTCTGTAATTCAAAATGTCTAACTTATGTTGGAAGAAAAGGTGCCAAAATAATTAACTAAACTGCATCCCCTTAACTGTCATTGTCTTTAATTAATCTTGTTGGAGCTATTTGGTATTAATTGAAGGTTAACTATCCATTAAATTTTTTTGCCGTAATAAAAATGTAGATTATTCTTTTCAACACAGATTTTCCGGAAAGAAGTAATAGAAATAACAACGTATTGGTTAATAGTCGACATCTGAACCACCGAAAATGCAACAGGAATTTTATAGCGCCAATTTGAGGAAAGAAAGCTCTACGTAGAGCTTAAGTTATATTTTATTTCACGTGTAGCGACGTAGTTGAAATAGAGATTTTGTGTCCTTGTTGTAATCTTCTCTTTAATGTCAAAAATCAGTGGCGTGGTCTATGGGCTTCAAAGAGTAAGAACATCCAATAAACATTAAAATGGGTCCTAAAGTACTTCGTTTCCAAGATATGGGCTTCCAACAATTACCCCAAAAATGCATGCAAAGCCTTAAAGCTGACGATCGTTATTGTTTCCTGAACCAAATTGTTTTCATAAAATTATTCGTTGTGTGTAGTCAGTGAAGCGATAAAATATATAAATTAGTCAAAGTCCATTATTGTGCTTTACAATTTAGATAATTCTGACCAAGGATACAAGTTATTTTAAAGTATTAAAACTGTTCCAAATAAAGTTAAAAAGAAAATTTTGGAGTCAAGAATGTTTTTAAAAATCAAAATTAAAGATATTAATGCGGACAATCTCATAAAGGAATAGATTAAAAATTTAAATACTTCAAATTTTAGCAATAAGATGGGCTCAAGGAAATGGTCTCGAAGCTTGAAGATTGTACCAGGATCAGTTTTATCAAAAACTTACAATTTGGTTACCACTCAATCTTTCTTTCAATTTATCTTATTACCTTAACACAATTACCATTTATGAAGATGAACCCGGTACAAGTACCAGGCAAGATGGGCGGCAATTAGGTGTTAGTAATATGTTAAGTTAGAAGAGACCACCTATGGACTGTGAGAAGGATTATAAAATACGCGAAAAAGTAGATTAGTCCATAATTAAAAGGGATAATATATCTAAATCCTAAACAAATTTGAAGAAATTAAAAGAACTTACTAATAATTCGTACCGATAGGTCTTCGAGCGAATCTCGGATCAAATAGATCTTCGAGTAATAAACTACATAAAAACTAAATAAAATAGCCAGAAATTCCAACGGTCAATTTAAAAAAAAAACAAAAAGTTCAAAAGGAAAAGGAATGTTGATGAGTAATTTACCTTTGAATCAATTAAAGACCGGAAGTCTAATTTAAGGCTAGTCGAATAACCGAATTAATTTGGTCGAATATCGAGACGAAATTCACTTCACGCCTCTTTTGGTATTTTAGCGAATATCGAATAACAATTATATTATTCGATAGAGATGTGCAAATACCATGTTTTTGCGGATCAAATCAAATGTCAAATAAACAAATATCATCAAATACCAAATCAAATATTTGAAAAGTCAAATAATTTGGTCAAATATTATTTGATTAAAAATATTTTATCAAATACCAAATAGTATTAAAATATCAAATATAAATAGCGTAAACTAATTTGACTATTTGGTTCTCGAATATTGCAAAAGAGCGCCAGCTTTAAAATTTTTAGTGGTAAAACCCAGACAACTTCTAGGGGTTAATTGATTATTTGACCAATTAATCAAATATTTGAAGGCACCACATTATATGGATTTTGGAACTATTTGACCATATACCAAATTATTTGGTATTATCAAATACTTTTTGTAACTATTTTCAAGTATCAAATTATTTGTTCTAGGAATCAAATATTTGACAAATAGTTTTTAAGCACTATTTGATTTGGCAAAACGGTTATTTGATTTAATCCAAATAATTTATTAGTACAAAATATTTTGCACACCCTCTATTATTGTAAATATTTGGCGAGAATTCGGGAAATATTTGGCGAGAATTCTGGAAATATTTGGCGATAATTCAGGAAATATTTGGCGAGTATTTGGGATATATTTGGCAAATATTCAGTAAATAGTCGGTTATTCCTGCCTGTGCCACCCCATATCTTTCTATGGGGTCAGGGAGGGTTCACTAATATTTGAGGCTATTATTCGATAAGCAAATATTTGATATAAGCTCAACTATGCGGTATTTTGTTCAAAAAATATTCGTCCAGGTATTTGATTAAAAGTTTTTTGGGTATTTGATACTCGTCTCAATATTCGAAAAGTGCTATTCGCTCACCCTAAAATTTATAAACTGATCTAATAAATTTCTAAAGGACTCTGGGATTAGTGGCTACGGCTTTGATGAAATCGTCTAAAGAAGCAAAAGAAGATGATAAAGAAGAAAAGTTTTCCAAATATTTAGCTGAACTTTTGAGAGAGGTGGCTCCAAAAAGAAAGAGAACTTGTGAAATGGAACTTTTACAAGTTGTAAACCGCTATATTGACGATTCAGAAATTTTTGAATGATTTCATTACGTTTCTTAATTATTTTACCTTTTACGTTTGTACCTTGAAATAAAAATGTTTAACGCCATATTGTTGGTTTTAAATCGTCATTTTTTCAATATTGAATGAATAATAGTCAATTATGTAAAAATTAAAAATTTAAATTTATTTGAATTTGTTTTTAAAAAAAAAGCAAGTCTGTTAACGTTCAACACCTGGCATTTCCCACTGCCATGGAACTTCTCGTTTATCACTCCAAAAGTAATCAGCAAATTTGTTTCTAATACATTTGGCTTCTGTAAAATTTCTTGACGCTGATAAATTTAAGGGACGAAAAGCATTTTCATCTTCATGGCATGCTCCATAGTAATAATTTCCTAAGCTGTCTGTAAAATCTGCGTAACCTGGAGGGCAATAAATCTTCTTCCGGTGGTTTTTCTCTTTAGATAATAAGAAGTTGTGCAAAACAACTGCTGTTTTTATAATTCTGTCAATATTTTCAGGAGCCAAAGGAATTGGCTTTTGAAATATCCTCCATCTAGCTCCGAGAATACCGAAGACATTCTCACTGCACCGTCTATTAAACAAAATAGTATATTAGCGTAGCAACAGTTCATACCTTCTAGTATGCAAGTAAGTGCTCCCAGTCAGAACTGTGTGATGGGCAAAATCCCCTTAACCCCCATTGAAAAGGGCCAATGAGGGGGTTGAAAGGGGCCCATAGAGAAAGCATGAGGAGAGGAGGGGGGGGGCATATCGAAGACAGTGAAAAAGTTGTGAAACTCAAGGGGGAGGTTGCAACTCAAGATAACTAGTGGAACATTTTCTGGGCTTGAGGGGGAGGGTGCACATTGCAGGGTCAGCTAGACACAGGTCCAGATTCACTGTGCACAGCCCTGCCCCATTAAATGTTATTTCAGGGTATATATTCAATACTGCTCCCCCCCAACCACCGCCAATGGTGTAGCTAGAAACATTTCAATGAGGTTGGAACTATGTGAATGCTAAAGGGTCAAGATGGACGTCTAAGTAGGCCCCAGGGGGACGGGGGGGGGGGTTAAACCCAGAAACCCTTTTGACTACACGACTGAAAACCCTTGGCAAATTGTAAGGAAAAGGCCTACTACACATCAGTCCCCCCCACGCCTACACATTAATTAAACCAATTTTTTAAACAATATATAAATAGTACCTTGCTCTACTTAGACGGTAATTAAAAACTCTGGTTTTTGAATTTAAATCTTTCGAGAATTATGGACGCATAAAATCTGGGCGGAGCTGAAAAGCCTCATCTCCAAGTAAAACATGAGGCATAGTTTTCCTAGTTCTTGGTAGATTACACGGTGGTGGCAAGCCTAGTTTTTCATTTACCAACGCCTGGCCAATGGGTGAAGCTTTAAAAATCCCGCCATCGGAATTGGATCCATATCCTCCAATATCAACTGCCAAGAATTTGTACTCAGCATCTACGACAGCCATTAAAACTACCGAGTTTGTGCCCTATTATAATTTAGATAAAAACATTTAAGTCTGAATTTCGATACTTTGTCCATAAGCACTCACTTTATAATTGTAATATATGGAACCACTCTTCGCTGGTTGTTGGATGACTACGTGTTTTCCGTCAACTGCACCACAACAGTTTGGATACTGCCATTGACGACCAAATTCATAAGCTGCAGTTTTCCACATATTTTTTGATGGTGCCTTATGTACAAATAAATTACTAAGGCGTTTCCACAAAGCATCGCAAGTTTCTTTCAGGACCACATGAACTGTTGATTTGTGAACCCTGAACCCGAAAGCCGTACTTGTTACAGAGTCACCACTGGCCATAAATCTGCGAAAAAAATCAGGATGAAAAAAATATAAAACTTACAGAAGAAATTTACCTCAATGTTATTGCTAAGCGGTGAGCTGGAGAAAGGTGTCCTCTTGATGGAGGATATTTTTTCAAGTCATCATAAATTAAACTAACTAATTCATCAAAATTTTCCGGTGACATCCTAGTAAAACTGCTGAAATAATCATGATCAATTTCTCCCATCTTGGATAACTAAAGGCAATATAAACATTTAGTACACAATTTTTAAAATAAAATCCAAGGCTTATGAACAGGAAGCTTACCAAGGTATGAAAGTAGCCTTCACTTTCACGGTTTTCCCAGATTGGATGCGTTCCCCATCTTCGTTGTGCTCTTTCCTTTTTCTTCTCTAAAATTTTCTTTTTCTTTTTGAGTAGCAATTTTTTTACGCAATAATAAAATGGTAATTGTATTCAGTAGCATTGTACGTTTCCCTTTCGTCGGCGCCTTTTTACAAGTGAAATTATGATCACGTGACAGAAATTTGAGAGATCGGCTTAGCCACCGCCTGCGCGTTTGTAAACACGAACGTACCGAGTAGATGCTGACGTCGGAAGCTTTTTCCTATCGTGAAGATCAGCTTTTGGCTTCATACCCCAGCCGTCGTGCGATTTCTCGCTCGCTTATAAACGCGCCTTTACGGGTTTATCGCGAACGAAGGTGTTTCGTTCGTTTCTATCACTCTCAGCGTCTGAGAGAACATGACGGAACATTTTGGCGTTGCGTTCGCAGTCATCGACTTGCAGCGCGGCAAAGGTGTTTGCACTCCATTCATTGGCTCTAGCACTCTCCAAACCTCTATTTTTGTGAATAAAAGTCTGCGCGTTTTTGCTTTAAAATAACCCGTTACTTCAGTTTCCGTACTTTTAGTTTCGAAACGTAGGAAATGATTTCCTGTATATTTTATAGATAATGTTATGAAAAAGTGTGTCAAAAATTCAAGCGCGTCTTCTATGGGTCCTAAAGAGTAATGAAATTTCTTATTAACATGGGTCCTCAAATGTTTCGTTTCAGAGATTTTCGCTCTTAACAAACCAAGCAAAATCGGTACTCAGACTTAAAATTATAATATTCTTAAATATAAAATTATGAAATACGAGTGATATTTTTTCTTCAACTAAATTGTTTTCAATAAAAAGTTATTTGAATGTATTTAAATAATTACAAGTGGCAAGAGTTCATTAATGAGAGTTTAAAAATAAGATAAGTCTGACAATGAATACTAGCTATTTTAAAGTAGTGATGCCGTTACAAATAAAGATAAAAACTCGATTTTGGTCATAAATGTTTTTAATTATTAAAGTTAAAGATAGGGGCCTACAAAAGCATTTCTTAGTTAAAACGAGAATTGTTGAAAATGACCACTTCCGGCTCTATAATACAAGCTGTAAATCCCGCATTTTAGGGCTGTGCGAGTAGTGGTTTTAGGCAATCGAGTCGGGTACCGAGTATCTGAAAACTTTTTCGTCGAGTGTCGAGTCGGGTAGTATTTTTGTCGAGTCGGGTAATCGAGAACTCGATTAAGCCAAAAATTTCTTTATTCGAGTAGTCGAGTAGTTAAGAAAAACGTTCGAGTACTCGATCGAGTTTTTTTCGGATAATTTTCTTTAATTATTAATAATGGTATTCTTGATTATTCATAACTGTATTAAACTTGATAACGAATTTAAAACTTACCAATTCATAGATAAGTGGACTGATTAACTCTATTATTAAACATTTAAACTACTAAATTGATACCTAAATAACCTAAGCGCCGTAACCGCCAAAGCGTCATCCGAATTCAAGGAGATGAAAAGAAATATAGTAATATCAGAGCGTCGCGTTGAAATTATTGCGGCGGAAACACAAAATTTTGTAAAATACTCGTCGAATAGTCGAGTACCCGAATCCGATGGGGAAAATAATAACCCGACGAATTCAGCAAGGTGACTTATTCGAGTATTCGAGTACCCGAATATGTAAATTTTCGATACTCGATAATCGACGAGTATTACATTTTCCTTAATCGAGTTACGAGTTCGGGTACCCGGCTCGGTACCCGACATAAAAATATATCGGGTACTCGATGATGATCGAGTACTCGCACAGCCCTACCGCATTTGCATTCGCAAATGTAGGCTTTGTCCCTAACAGTATGTCCCTTTACTTCTGAGAGTTATCTCGTTGTTTTGGTCCAACGCTGCTCGGGAAGGTAGGGATGACTCATCCTCGCTCGCGTCGTCCACCTTTGGAATTCTCCGAAAGTGGCGACCTCTGACCCGAAGGGTTAAGAGCGGGGTAAAGTTACCGGTGACGCTTACTATTGCACCACAGTGAGTCCGCAAATATTTCTTGGCGGGCTTTCTTCTCCAGCCAATTAGGTGGGAGACCGGTAGCGTCATCCGAGGGGCCCGCTATATAAGGGATGTCGGGACAATGGACTAACTCTCTTGGTTACGGACTCCGACCTAACCAGTCATATCTTTTGTAATCTCTCTTCTAGAGAAAGTTTAGTGCCATGCCTTGTAATATTTGGTAAATATATATAAATTATATTATTAATAAAGAGTACTTTAAAGTGTAACTCTCGTACATGGTTTAGACATAAGCCGACAATTTCCAGGCTTCACAAATCGTACTCGTTACAAAATTTCAGCAGTTTTACGAATAGTCCGATAATCTTGAATTACGCGTTATCGCCAGTCCTCAACGTCACTTAGCCTGGGTGTTGGAAAAATAAGGTGAACTAAATGATCGCCAACAAGCACAGAGCAGGCGTTAAGACTAAACTGCTGTTGGTGAGACCTAACACTTGTTCCGTAAGAATTTCTATGGCTCTTTTATAGGCGTACAAGTGTGAACTAAGAAATGCTTTTGTATCTTTATTTTCAATAATTAAAAATATTAGCAACGAATGTCTAACAAAAAGCTAAATCCATCTTTATTTCGAACAGCATCAATACTTTAAAAAAGCTTACTTCTAAAAGTCATTTATGAACATTTATTACTTGTTAAGGTTTAAAAGTTGTGGTAAGTTCAATATGCCGAATAGTATAAGTGAAAATAATGATTAGCTTCGTTAAATTTGCATATTTAAAAAGATCAATGTTTATTTACAATTGATGAGGATGAAATGCGAAGCGTTTCGAAACCGGTTAGACATATCATTGTAAATAAACATTGATCTTTTTAAATATGCAAATTTAACTAAGTTAATCATTATTTTCACTTATATTATTACTTGTTATAATTAAAAACAACTCATCATTTATTGCGTGTTAAGTTACAATAATTAATTAGACTGAGTGAAAGAATGATACAATTTAAGCTAAGATTGAAGCATGTTCTTTATTGACTGAGAACTCTCTTAGAACTCCTCGTTGGGCTCCTCTCTCCCTCTGGTGGGAGCTTTAAGAACTTATACAAATAACAATATATGACATGTTTCTTTTTTTATATATTAAACATATGGCTATGAAAGATTTATGTAGTAGTGAATGTTGTGATGTTGACTAGTCTTGTAGGTAACGGTCCGGCATCTTCGATATACGACCAGAACGAGTGGTTTGTACTGAGATACCACGGGCTGTGTATTCCGCAACAGACGTGTGGGAGGCATTATCGTATTAAGGTCTATCGTGAAAGAATGTTTCATCATTTGAGTCTACAGGGAATCAGTATCAGCATTCGGAAAGATATTTGAGACATCTTGGAAATCATCATTATCACTAGCATCATCGTCACGATACTGAATAGCCGAGTGAGGTGCTACGTTGTTGTCAGCCGGTACATTGTCAGTAGTGTTGTTCGATGGTATTGCATTGTCGGTAGTGTTGTTCCGTGTTATGGCAGTGTCAGTAGTGTTTGGGGACCAAACATAAGAAATCATCATTGTTGAGTAGGGTTTAGTAACCAACGTGTGAGGAGCGTTTGGCAGCAGAGATGAAGCAGTTAAGGTAGAAGACCCAGAAAGGGGTGTAACCGTGGTAGCCTCCATATATGATTTTAGATGTAAACCAGTGCGTCAATAGCGGGCACCATCATCCGTTTCAATTATGTAGGAATCTGTTGAAGATAAGAAACGTTATCGGCTTTTTCCCGTTTCGTATTTTTTAACAGGTTAAAATGTTAAATGTAAATAAGATATTCTTTTTAATTATTGCTAATCTTGTTTACTATTTTTTAACCTAATATATATATATATATATATATCCGCTCAACTGCGTTTATAGAGTCGCATTATATTCTGTCATACCATCTTGTACAGTATTCACTCTTAATATGTTTTAATTAATAAACTTTTGTTATTATAATTAATGTATTATGACTCGTTACTAGTTTCGTCAGTTTGGTGTAGTGTAGGCTTTGCTGTTAACATTGGTGTTTAGAAACTCCAATAGGTTATGGGCCCAGCACGCTTCCACTGCGCCACTCTGCTACACTGATGAACAAGTCTACTGCTTGCTGAATCCGGTATCCTGGTCCCAGTTACCATCACAGTAATCCGTATCCTGGTCAACAGTCCCCGAAAGCCTCAATGGATAGCCTTCTTCGCCGAGACGTTGAAAAGCTGTCTGGTCCGGAGAACTGGAGGAGTTGGAAACGACAAATAGTCGACATCCTCACCGTACGAGACGTTTACGAGATATTGACTGGTGAATGGGTTGAACCCGCGGGGCCGTTATTATCAGCAACAGCAGAAGAGAAGTCTGAATACACCTTAAACAAGAAAAAATACCGAGTGGCATTCAGTACAGTCCGGGGTATCATCTGGTCAGCCTTGTCCAAGAAGGTCCAAAACATGATTACCAATTGCGAGACACCAAAGGAGATGTGGAACAAGCTACTTGAAATTTTCGAGCAGAAGTCGTCCAACCGTCTGCGTAAGCTTCTGGCGCAACTTATGCGAACTACGAAGTCCCCAGACGTCGACATGGCCACCCACATTGCCCAGATGTGTTCTCTCTGGACAGACATCTTGTCAACGGCACAGACAGAGAAGAACGTAACATTCGACGACTCCATCCTGATTGCCTGCATCTTCGAGTCTCTACCTCAGGATGAGTATCGAGAATTCGGTATGCTCTGGGACACGCTGCCAACCGAAAAACAGACGGTCGCAGAGTTGGAACGTTTATTGATTGGCTGTGCAACTCGAGAAGGGGACTCTTTCAGAGATTCATCTGGTCTGATGGCGAAACGCAATGCCGGAGGTCATCGCGGTCACTCATCAAACGAGACGAAAGGCATGAGACGTAAGCCAAAATGCACCAATTGCCGAAAGTTTGGTCACATAGCAGAAGACTGTCGAGGACAAAGGAAAACTCCTAGAAGGACGAGCGTTGACGAAAGTAATCGCACCAGCATTGGGAGTCTGATCGCAGCAAACGGTCTCGTTGCTTGCTCATCGTCTGAAGCAGCATGGTACTTTGACTCGGGTGCTACACAGCATATCACGAACGACGCCACAAAGTTCCTCAACTTCCGCAAGTTCTCTACTTCAGCGACTTTTCAGATTGGAAACAAGACGCAGATGACAGCGGATGGTGAAGGAGACATAAGGATTCAGTTCCGGATCGAAAAGAAACTCTATCAAGAGGTAGTCCACAATGTCTGGCACATCCGTGACTTTGCCTGCAATGTTTTCTCGCTAAAAAGCGCAATGAAGAGAAACAAGAATCTGGAGTTCAAGGTCACAGCAAATTCTTGCGGTCTCTATGAAGTTGTCGGGGGCAAAAGGAACCTTTGTGTACCTGGCAAGGTCGAGAGTCTGTATCGTCTGGATATCAAAGTCGAGCAGCCATCATGCTCCGCTCACATCGCAGCAGATCCGAGAAATGACCGGAAAGCAGATTTCCAAGTCTGGCATGAACGCATGGGTCATCAGGATAAACGGCATGTAGCAGCGACGTTACGGAGACTCGGATACGAAGTTCTAAACCAGACGTCTGACAAGCTCTGTGAAGGGTGCATCTACGGCAAGATAACTAGGCACAGTTTCGGCACTCGTTTGGAGAAGGCTACGAAACCAGGTGAAAGGATCCATTCAGATCTCTGGGGACCATCACCGACACCGTCCATGAAGGGGAAGAAATACTACCTCCTATTCAAAGACGAGTATTCCAGCGTTCGAGCCGTATTTTTCTTAACGAATAAATAAGTTGTCAACTGTTTCAAAGAATTCCTTGCCTTTTGCCGAACCCGCAATCACACAGTACAAGAGCTGTTCACGGACAATGGGACTGAATATGTCAATGAAGAGTTCCGTCAATGCACGTCTCAAGAAGGGCTACATCACCGCAAGTCCATGCCATACACGCCCGAACAGAACGGGGTCGCTGAACGAGAAATCGTACGATTATGAATCTGTAAGGGCCATGTTGCATTCCAGATCGGACTTACCACGAAACTCTGGGCTGAAGCGGTGAACACGGCCGTCTATATCCTGAACTGAACAGCACCTACATGCATTGCTGGGAAGACGCCGTTCGAATTGTGGACAGGGAAGACAAACCCATCGATCCAGCATCTGCGTGTCTTTGGCACTGAGTGCTTTGTCCACATACCAAAAGAGAAGCGAAAGAAGCTGTCTCGGAAGGCGTATAAAGGTTTCCTGGTTGGCTATGAAGACAATGCAGACGGATATCGAGTTTATGTTCCAGAGCTGGACGATGTACTAAGATCTCGAGATGTGAATTTCAATCCCGAGACGTGCGTTCCTGATTCCTGGATTCCTGTCTCTGGGGAGTCCTCCAGCCAGGGCGAGCAATTGACCGACGATTTCGTTTGCGGAAACCGGCCTACCAGAGCCACCAACTCATCAAAAGACGGACCAACCAGAGCCACTAATGTACCATCGGGCATGCCATCCAGGGCTGCCGCGATAAACTCGTTCACTAGCGTGAAATCGGCTACGTTTTCTCCGGTGCTGAGAGCGAAGAACATGAACGAGACCTTCTTCGTTCGCGATAAACTCGTTCACTAGCGTGAAATCGGCTGCGTTTTCTCCCGCCGCTGAGAGCGAAGAATATGAACGAGACCCTCTTCGTTCGCGATAAACTCGTTCACTAGCGTGTAATCGGCTGCGTTTTCTCCCGCCGCTGAAAGCGATGAATATGAACGAGACCTTGTTCGTTCGCGATAAACTAGTTCACTAGCGTGAAATCGGCTGCGTTTTCTCCGGTGCTGAGAGCGAAGAATATGAACGAGACGTTCTTCGTTCGCCATAAACTCGTTCACTAGCGTGTAATCGGCTGCGTTTTCTCCCGCCGGTGAGAGCGAAGAATATGAACGAGACCTTCTTCGTTAGCTATAAACTAGTTCACTAGCATGTAATCGGCTGCGTTTTCTCCCGCCGCTGAGAGCGAAGAATATGAACGAGACCCTCTTCGTTCGCGATAAACTCGTTCACTAGCGTGTAATCGGCTGCGTTTTCTCCCGCCGCTGAGAGCGAAGAATATGAACGAGACCCTCTTCGTTCGCGATAAACTCGTTCACTAGCGTGTAATCGGCTGCGTTTTCTCCCGCCGCTGAAAGCGATGAATATGAACGAGACCTTGTTCGTTCGCGATAAACTAGTTCACTAGCGTGAAATCGGCTGCGTTTTCTCCCGCCGCTGAGAGCGAAGAATATGAACGAGACCCTCTTCGTTCGCGATAAACTCGTTCACTAGCGTGTAATCGGCTGCGTTTTCTCCCGCCGCTGAAAGCGATGAATATGAACGAGACCTTGTTCGTTCGCGATAAACTAGTTCACTAGCGTGAAATCGGCTGCGTTTTCTCCGGTGCTGAGAGCGAAGAATATGAACGAGACGTTCTTCGTTCGCCATAAACTCGTTCACTAGCGTGTAATCGGCTGCGTTTTCTCCCGCCGGTGAGAGCGAAGAATATGAACGAGACCTTCTTCGTTAGCTATAAACTAGTTCACTAGCATGTAATCGGCTGCGTTTTCTCCCGCCGCTGAGAGCGAAGAATATGAACGAGACCCTCTTCGTTCGCGATAAACTCGTTCACTAGCGTGAAATCGGCTGCGTTTTCTCCGGTGCTGAGAGCGAAGAATATGAACGAGACGTTCTTCGTTCGCCATAAACTCGTTCACTAGCGTGTAATCGGCTGCGTTTTCTCCCGCCGGTGAGAGCGAAGAATATGAACGAGACCTTCTTCGTTAGCTATAAACTAGTTCACTAGCATGTAATCGGCTGCGTTTTCTCCCGCCGCTGAGAGCGAAGAATATGAACGAGACCCTCTTCGTTCGCGATAAACTCGTTCACTAGCGTGTAATCGGCTGCGTTTTCTCCCGCCGCTGAAAGCGATGAATATGAACGAGACCTTGTTCGTTCGCGATAAACTAGTTCACTAGCGTGAAATCGGCTGCGTTTTCTCCCGCCGCTGAGAGCGAAGAATATGAACGAGACCCTCTTCGTTCGCGATAAACTCGTTCACTAGCGTGTAATCGGCTGCGTTTTCTCCCGCCGCTGAAAGCGATGAATATGAACGAGACCTTGTTCGTTCGCGATAAACTAGTTCACTAGCGTGAAATCGGCTGCGTTTTCTCCGGTGCTGAGAGCGAAGAATATGAACGAGACGTTCTTCGTTCGCCATAAACTCGTTCACTAGCGTGTAATCGGCTGCGTTTTCTCCCGCCGGTGAGAGCGAAGAATATGAACGAGACCTTCTTCGTTAGCTATAAACTAGTTCACTAGCATGTAATCGGCTGCGTTTTCTCCCGCCGCTGAGAGCGAAGAATATGAACGAGACCCTCTTCGTTCGCGATAAACTCGTTCACTAGCGTGTAATCGGCTGCGTTTTCTCCCGCCGCTGAGAGCGAAGAATATGAACGAGACCCTCTTCGTTCGCGATAAACTCGTTCACTAGCGTGTAATCGGCTGCGTTTTCTCCCGCCGCTGAGAGCGAAGAATATGAACGAGACCTTGTTCGTTCGCGATAAACTCGTTCACTAGCATGTAATCGGCTGCGTTTTCTCCCGCCGCTGAGAGCGAAGAATATGAACGAGACCTTCTTCGTTCGCTATAAACTAGTTCACTAGCATGTAATCGGCTGCGTTTTCTCCCGCCGCTGAGAGCGAAGAATATGAACGAGACCTTCTTCGTTCGCTATAAACTAGTTCACTAGCGTGAAATCGGCTGCGTTTTCTCCCGCCGCTGAGAGCGAAGAATATGAACGAGACCCTCTTCGTTCGCGATAAACTCGTTCACTAGCGTGTAATCGGCTGCGTTTTCTCCCGCCGCTGAAAGCGATGAATATGAACGAGACCTTGTTCGTTCGCGATAAACTAGTTCACTAGCGTGAAATCGGCTGCGTTTTCTCCCGCCGCTGAGAGCGAAGAATATGAACGAGACCCTCTTCGTTCGCGATAAACTCGTTCACTAGCGTGTAATCGGCTGCGTTTTCTCCCGCCGCTGAAAGCGATGAATATGAACGAGACCTTGTTCGTTCGCGATAAACTAGTTCACTAGCGTGAAATCGGCTGCGTTTTCTCCGGTGCTGAGAGCGAAGAATATGAACGAGACGTTCTTCGTTCGCCATAAACTCGTTCACTAGCGTGTAATCGGCTGCGTTTTCTCCCGCCGGTGAGAGCGAAGAATATGAACGAGACCTTCTTCGTTAGCTATAAACTAGTTCACTAGCATGTAATCGGCTGCGTTTTCTCCCGCCGCTGAGAGCGAAGAATATGAACGAGACCCTCTTCGTTCGCGATAAACTCGTTCACTAGCGTGTAATCGGCTGCGTTTTCTCCCGCCGCTGAGAGCGAAGAATATGAACGAGACCTTGTTCGTTCGCGATAAACTCGTTCACTAGCATGTAATCGGCTGCGTTTTCTCCCGCCGCTGAGAGCGAAGAATATGAACGAGACCTTCTTCGTTCGCTATAAACTAGTTCACTAGCATGTAATCGGCTGCGTTTTCTCCCGCCGCTGAGAGCGAAGAATATGAACGAGACCCTCTTCGTTCGTGATAAACTCGTTCACTAGCGTGTAATCGGCTGCGTTTTCTCCCGCCGCTGAAAGCGATGAATATGAACGAGACCTTGTTCGTTCGCGATAAACTAGTTCACTAGCGTGAAATCGGCTGCGTTTTCTCCGGTGCTGAGAGCGAAGAATATGAACGAGACGTTCTTCGTTCGCCATAAACTCGTTCACTAGCGTGTAATCGGCTGCGTTTTCTCCCGCCGGTGAGAGCGAAGAATATGAACGAGACCTTCTTCGTTAGCTATAAACTAGTTCACTAGCATGTAATCGGCTGCGTTTTCTCCCGCCGCTGAGAGCGAAGAATATGAACGAGACCCTCTTCGTTCGCGATAAACTCGTTCACTAGCGTGTAATCGGCTGCGTTTTCTCCCGCCGCTGAGAGCGAAGAATATGAACGAGACCTTGTTCGTTCGCGATAAACTCGTTCACTAGCATGTAATCGGCTGCGTTTTCTCCCGCCGCTGAGAGCGAAGAATATGAACGAGACCTTCTTCGTTCGCGATAAACTCGTTCACTAGCATGTAATCGGCTGCGTTTTCTCCCGCCGCTGAGAGCGAAGAATATGAACGAGACCCTCTTCGTTCGCGATAAACTCGTTCACTAGCGTGAAATCGGCTGCGTTTTCTCCCGCCGCTGAGAGCGAAGAATATGAACGAGACCCTCTTCGTTCGCGATAAACTCGTTCACTAGCGTGTAATCGGCTACGTTTTCTCCCGCCGCTGAAAGCGATGAATATGAACGAGACCTTGTTCGTTCGCGATAAACTAGTTCACTAGCGTGAAATCGGCTGCGTTTTCTCCGGTGCTGAGAGCGAAGAATATGAACGAGACGTTCTTCGTTCGCCATAAACTCGTTCACTAGCGTGTAATCGGCTGCGTTTTCTCCCGCCGGTGAGAGCGAAGAATATGAACGAGACCTTCTTCGTTAGCTATAAACTAGTTCACTAGCATGTAATCGGCTGCGTTTTCTCCCGCCGCTGAGAGCGAAGAATATGAACGAGACCCTCTTCGTTCGCGATAAACTCGTTCACTAGCGTGTAATCGGCTGCGTTTTCTCCCGCCGCTGAGAGCGAAGAATATGAACGAGACCTTGTTCGTTCGCGATAAACTCGTTCACTAGCATGTAATCGGCTGCGTTTTCTCCCGCCGCTGAGAGCGAAGAATATGAACGAGACCTTCTTCGTTCGCTATAAACTAGTTCACTAGCATGTAATCGGCTGCGTTTTCTCCCGCCGCTGAGAGCGAAGAATATGAACGAGACCCTCTTCGTTCGCGATAAACTAGTTCACTAGCATGTAATCGGCTGCGTTTTCTCCCGCCGCTGAGAGCGAAGAATATGAACGAGACATTCTTCGTTCGCTATAAACTAGTTCACTAGCATGTAATCGGCTGCGTTTTCTCCCGCCGCTGAGAGCGAAGAATATGAACGAGACCCTCTTCGTTCGCGATAAACTCGTTCACTAGCGTGTAATCGGCTGCGTTTTCTCCCGCCGCTGAGAGCGAAGAATATGAACGAGACCTTGTTCGTTCGCGATAAACTCGTTCACTAGCATGTAATCGGCTACGTTTTCTCCCGCCGCTGAAAGCGATGAATATGAACGAGACCTTGTTCGTTCGCGATAAACTAGTTCACTAGCGTGAAATCGGCTGCGTTTTCTCCGGTGCTGAGAGCGAAGAATATGAACGAGACGTTCTTCGTTCGCCATAAACTCGTTCACTAGCGTGTAATCGGCTGCGTTTTCTCCCGCCGGTGAGAGCGAAGAATATGAACGAGACCTTCTTCGTTAGCTATAAACTAGTTCACTAGCATGTAATCGGCTGCGTTTTCTCCCGCCGCTGAGAGCGAAGAATATGAACGAGACCCTCTTCGTTCGCGATAAACTCGTTCACTAGCGTGTAATCGGCTGCGTTTTCTCCCGCCGCTGAGAGCGAAGAATATGAACGAGACCTTGTTCGTTCGCGATAAACTCGTTCACTAGCATGTAATCGGCTGCGTTTTCTCCCGCCGCTGAGAGCGAAGAATATGAACGAGACCTTCTTCGTTCGCTATAAACTAGTTCACTAGCATGTAATCGGCTGCGTTTTCTCCCGCCGCTGAGAGCGAAGAATATGAACGAGACCTTCTTCGTTCGCTATAAACTAGTTCACTAGCGTGTAATCAGCTGCGTTTTCTCCCGCCGCTGAGAGCGAAGAATATGAACGAGACATTCTTCGTTCGCTATAAACTAGTTCACTAGCATGTAATCGGCTGCGTTTTCTCCCGCCGCTGAGAGCGAAGAATATGAACGAGACCCTCTTCGTTCGCGATAAACTCGTTCACTAGCGTGTAATCGGCTGCGTTTTCTCCCGCCGCTGAGAGCGAAGAATATGAACGAGACCTTGTTCGTTCGCGATAAACTCGTTCACTAGCATGTAATCGGCTGCGTTTTCTCCCGCCGCTGAGAGCGAAGAATATGAACGAGACATTCTTCGTTCGCTATAAACTAGTTCACTAGCATGTAATCGGCTGCGTTTTCTCCCGCCGCTGAGAGCGAAGAATATGAACGAGACCCTCTTCGTTCGCGATAAACTCGTTCACTAGCGTGTAATCGGCTGCGTTTTCTCCCGCCGCTGAGAGCGAAGAATATGAACGAGACCTTGTTCGTTCGCGATAAACTCGTTCACTAGCATGTAATCGGCTACGTTTTCTCCCGCCGCTGAAAGCGATGAATATGAACGAGACCTTGTTCGTTCGCGATAAACTAGTTCACTAGCGTGAAATCGGCTGCGTTTTCTCCGGTGCTGAGAGCGAAGAATATGAACGAGACGTTCTTCGTTCGCCATAAACTCGTTCACTAGCGTGTAATCGGCTGCGTTTTCTCCCGCCGGTGAGAGCGAAGAATATGAACGAGACCTTCTTCGTTAGCTATAAACTAGTTCACTAGCATGTAATCGGCTGCGTTTTCTCCCGCCGCTGAGAGCGAAGAATATGAACGAGACCCTCTTCGTTCGCGATAAACTCGTTCACTAGCGTGTAATCGGCTGCGTTTTCTCCCGCCGCTGAGAGCGAAGAATATGAACGAGACCTTGTTCGTTCGCGATAAACTCGTTCACTAGCATGTAATCGGCTGCGTTTTCTCCCGCCGCTGAGAGCGAAGAATATGAACGAGACCTTCTTCGTTCGCTATAAACTAGTTCACTAGCATGTAATCGGCTGCGTTTTCTCCCGCCGCTGAGAGCGAAGAATATGAACGAGACCTTCTTCGTTCGCTATAAACTAGTTCACTAGCGTGTAATCGGCTGCGTTTTCTCCCGCCGCTGAGAGCGAAGAATATGAACGAGACATTCTTCGTTCGCTATAAACTAGTTCACTAGCATGTAATCGGCTGCGTTTTCTCCCGCCGCTGAGAGCGAAGAATATGAACGAGACCCTCTTCGTTCGCGATAAACTCGTTCACTAGCGTGTAATCGGCTGCGTTTTCTCCCGCCGCTGAGAGCGAAGAATATGAACGAGACCTTGTTCGTTCGCGATAAACTCGTTCACTAGCATGTAATCGGCTACGTTTTCTCCCGCCGCTGAAAGCGATGAATATGAACGAGACCTTGTTCGTTCGCGATAAACTAGTTCACTAGCGTGAAATCGGCTGCGTTTTCTCCGGTGCTGAGAGCGAAGAATATGAACGAGACGTTCTTCGTTCGCCATAAACTCGTTCACTAGCGTGTAATCGGCTGCGTTTTCTCCCGCCGGTGAGAGCGAAGAATATGAACGAGACCTTCTTCGTTAGCTATAAACTAGTTCACTAGCATGTAATCGGCTGCGTTTTCTCCCGCCGCTGAGAGCGAAGAATATGAACGAGACCCTCTTCGTTCGCGATAAACTCGTTCACTAGCGTGTAATCGGCTGCGTTTTCTCCCGCCGCTGAGAGCGAAGAATATGAACGAGACCTTGTTCGTTCGCGATAAACTCGTTCACTAGCATGTAATCGGCTGCGTTTTCTCCCGCCGCTGAGAGCGAAGAATATGAACGAGACCTTCTTCGTTCGCTATAAACTAGTTCACTAGCATGTAATCGGCTGCGTTTTCTCCCGCCGCTGAGAGCGAAGAATATGAACGAGACCCTCTTCGTTCGCGATAAACTAGTTCACTAGCATGTAATCGGCTGCGTTTTCTCCCGCCGCTGAGAGCGAAGAATATGAACGAGACATTCTTCGTTCGCTATAAACTAGTTCACTAGCATGTAATCGGCTGCGTTTTCTCCCGCCGCTGAGAGCGAAGAATATGAACGAGACCCTCTTCGTTCGCGATAAACTCGTTCACTAGCGTGTAATCGGCTGCGTTTTCTCCCGCCGCTGAGAGCGAAGAATATGAACGAGACCTTGTTCGTTCGCGATAAACTCGTTCACTAGCATGTAATCGGCTACGTTTTCTCCCGCCGCTGAAAGCGATGAATATGAACGAGACCTTGTTCGTTCGCGATAAACTAGTTCACTAGCGTGAAATCGGCTGCGTTTTCTCCGGTGCTGAGAGCGAAGAATATGAACGAGACGTTCTTCGTTCGCCATAAACTCGTTCACTAGCGTGTAATCGGCTGCGTTTTCTCCCGCCGCTGAGAGCGAAGAATATGAACGAGACCTTCTTCGTTAGCTATAAACTCGTTCACTAGCATGTAATCGGCTGCGTTTTCTCCCACCGCTGAGAGCGAAGAATATGAACGAGACCTTGTTCGTTCGCGATAAACTCGTTCACTAGCATGTAATCGGCTGCGTTTTCTCCCGCCGCTGAGAGCGAAGAATATGAACGAGACCTTCTTCGTTCGCTATAAACTAGTTCACTAGCATGTAATCGGCTGCGTTTTCTCCCGCCGCTGAGAGCGAAGAATATGAACGAGACCCTCTTCGTTCGCGATAAACTAGTTCACTAGCGTGAAATCGGCTGCGTTTTCTCCCGCCGCTGAGAGCGAAGAATATGAACGAGACCCTCTTCGTTCGCGATAAACTCGTTCACTAGCGTGTAATCGGCTACGTTTTCTCCCGCCGCTGAAAGCGATGAATATGAACGAGACCTTGTTCGTTCGCGATAAACTAGTTCACTAGCGTGAAATCGGCTGCGTTTTCTCCGGTGCTGAGAGCGAAGAATATGAACGAGACGTTCTTCGTTCGCCATAAACTCGTTCACTAGCGTGTAATCGGCTTCGTTTTTTCCCGCCGGTGAGAGCGAAGAATATGAACGAGACCTTCTTCGTTAGCTATAAACTAGTTCACTAGCATGTAATCGGCTGCGTTTTCTCCCGCCGCTGAGAGCGAAGAATATGAACGAGACCCTCTTCGTTCGCGATAAACTCGTTCACTAGCGTGTAATCGGCTGCGTTTTCTCCCGCCGCTGAGAGCGAAGAATATGAACGAGACCTTGTTCGTTCGCGATAAACTCGTTCACTAGCATGTAATCGGCTGCGTTTTCTCCCGCCGCTGAGAGCGAAGAATATGAACGAGACCTTCTTCGTTCGCTATAAACTAGTTCACTAGCATGCAATCGGCTGCGTTTTCTCCCGCCGCTGAGAGCGAAGAATATGAACGAGACCCTCTTCGTTCGCGATAAACTCGTTCACTAGCGTGTAATCGGCTGCGTTTTCTCCCGCCGCTGAGAGCGAAGAATATGAACGAGACCTTGTTCGTTCGCGATAAACTCGTTCACTAGCATGTAATCGGCTACGTTTTCTCCCGCCGCTGAAAGCGATGAATATGAACGAGACCTTGTTCGTTCGCGATAAACTAGTTCACTAGCGTGAAATCGGCTGCGTTTTCTCCGGTGCTGAGAGCGAAGAATATGAACGAGACGTTCTTCGTTCGCCATAAACTCGTTCACTAGCGTGTAATCGGCTGCGTTTTCTCCCGCCGCTGAGAGCGAAGAATATGAACGAGACCTTCTTCGTTAGCTATAAACTCGTTCACTAGCATGTAATCGGCTGCGTTTTCTCCCACCGCTGAGAGCGAAGAATATGAACGAGACCTTGTTCGTTCGCGATAAACTCGTTCACTAGCATGTAATCGGCTGCGTTTTCTCCCGCCGCTGAGAGCGAAGAATATGAACGAGACCTTCTTCGTTCGCTATAAACTAGTTCACTAGCGTGTAATCGGCTGCGTTTTCTTCCGCCGCTGAGAGCGAAGAATATGAACGAGACCCTCTTCGTTCGCGATAAACTCGTTCACTAGCGTGTAATCGGCTGCGTTTTCTCCCGCCGCTGAGAGCGAAGAATATGAATGAGACTTTGTTCGTTCGCGATAAACTAGTTCACTAGCATGTAATCGGCTGCGTTTTCTCCCGCCGCTGAGAGCGAAGAATATGAACGAGACCTTCTTCGTTCGCTATAAACTAGTTCACTAGCATGTAATCGGCTGCGTTTTCTCCCGCCGCTGAGAGCGAAGAATATGAACGAGACCCTCTTCGTTCGCGATAAACTCGTTCACAAGCGTGAAATCGGCTGCGTTTTCTCCCGCCGCTGAGAGCGAAGAATATGAACGAGACCCTCTTCGTTCGCGATACACTCGTTCACTAGCATGTAATCGGCTGCGTTTTCTCCCGCCGCTGAGAGCGAAGAATATGAACGAGACATTCTTCGTTCGCTATAAACTAGTTCACTAGCATGTAATCGACTGCGTTTTCTCCCGCCGCTGAGAGCGAAGAATATGAACGAGACCCTCTTCGTTCGCGATAAACTCGTTCACAAGCGTGAAATCGGCTGCGTTTTCTCCCGCCGCTGAGAGCGAAGAATATGAACGAGACCCTCTTCGTTCGCGATAAACTCGTTCACTAGCGTGTAATCGGCTGCGTTTTCTCCCGCCGCTGAGAGCGAAGAATATGAATGAGACTTTGTTCGTTCGCGATAAACTAGTTCACTAGCGTGTAATCGGCTGCGTTTTCTCCCGCCGCTGAGAGCGAAGAATATGAACGAGACCTTCTTCGTTCGCTATAAACTAGTTCACTAGCATGTAATCGACTGCGTTTTCTCCCGCCGCTGAGAGCGAAGAATATGAATGAGACTTTGTTCGTTCGCGATAAACTAGTTCACTAGCATGTAATCGGCTGCGTTTTCTCCCGCCGCTGAGAGCGAAGAATATGAACGAGACCTTCTTCGTTCGCTATAAACTAGTTCACTAGCATGTAATCGACTGCGTTTTCTCCCGCCGCTGAGAGCGAAGAATATGAATGAGACTTTGTTCGTTCGCGATAAACTAGTTCACTAGCATGTAATCGGCTGCGTTTTCTCCCGCCGCTGAGAGCGAAGAATATGAACGAGACCTTCTTCGTTCGCTATAAACTAGTTCACTAGCATGTAATCGGCTGCGTTTTCTCCCGCCGCTGAGAGCGAAGAATATGAACGAGACCCTCTTCGTTCGCGATAAACTCGTTCACAAGCGTGAAATCGGCTGCGTTTTCTCCCGCCGCTGAGAGCGAAGAATATGAACGAGACCCTCTTCGTTCGCGATACACTCGTTCACTAGCATGTAATCGGCTGCGTTTTCTCCCGCCGCTGAGAGCGAAGAATATGAACGAGACATTCTTCGTTCGCTATAAACTAGTTCACTAGCATGTAATCGACTGCGTTTTCTCCCGCCGCTGAGAGCGAAGAATATGAACGAGACCCTCTTCGTTCGCGATAAACTCGTTCACAAGCGTGAAATCGGCTGCGTTTTCTCCCGCCGCTGAGAGCGAAGAATATGAACGAGACCCTCTTCGTTCGCGATAAACTCGTTCACTAGCGTGTAATCGGCTGCGTTTTCTCCCGCCGCTGAGAGCGAAGAATAAGAACGAGACCCTCTTCGTTCGCGATAAACTCGTTCACTAGCGTGTAATCGGCTGCGTTTTCTCCCGCCGCTGAGAGCGAAGAATATGAACGAGACCTTCTTCGTTCGCTATAAACTAGTTCACTAGCATGTAATCGACTGCGTTTTCTCCCGCCGCTGAGAGCGAAGAATATGAACGAGACCCTCTTCGTTCGCGATAAACTCGTTCACTAGCGTGTAATCGGCTGCGTTTTCTCCCGCCGCTGAGAGCGAAGAATATGAACGAGACCCTCTTCGTTCGTGATAAACTCGTTCACTAGCGTGTAATCGGCTGCGTTTTCTCCCGCCGCTGAGAGCGAAGAATATGAACGAGACCTTCTTCGTTCGCTATAAACTAGTTCACTAGCGTGTAATCGGCTGCGTTTTCTCCCACCGCTGAGAGCGAAGAATATGAACGAGACCTTCTTCGTTCGCTATAAACTAGTTCACTAGCGTGTAATCGGCTGCGTTTTCTCCCGCCGCTGAGAGCGAAGAATATGAACGAGACCCTCTTCGTTCGCCATAAACTCGTTCACTAGCGTGTAATCGGCTGCGTTTTCTCCCACCGCTGAGAGCGAAGAATATGAACGAGACCCTCTTCGTTCGCCATAAACTCGTTCACTAGCGTGTAATCGGCTGCGTTTTCTCCCACCGCTGAGAGCGAAGAATATGAACGAGACCCTCTTCGTTCGCCATAAACTCGTTCACTAGCGTGTAATTGGCTGCGTTTTCTCCCACCGCTGAGAGCGAAGAATATGAACGAGACCCTCTTCGTTCGCCATAAACTCGTTCACTAGCGTGTAATCGGCTGCGTTTTCTCCCACCGCTGAGAGCGAAGAATATGAACGAGACCCTCTTCGTTCGCCATAAACTCGTTCACTAGCGTGTAATCGGCTGCGTTTTCTCCCACAGCTGAGAGCGAAGAATATGAACGAGACCCTCTTCGTTCGCCATAAACTCGTTCACTAGCGTGTAATTGGCTGCGTTTTCTCCCACCGCTGAGAGCGAAGAATATGAACGAGACCCTCTTCGTTCGCCATAAACTCGTTCACTAGCGTGTAATCGGCTGCGTTTTCTCCCACCGCTGAGAGCGAAGAATATGAACGAGACCCTCTTCGTTCGCCATAAACTCGTTCACTAGCGTGTAATCGGCTGCGTTTTCTCCCACCGCTGAGAGCGAAGAATATGAACGAGACCCTCTTCGTTCGCCATAAACTCGTTCACTAGCGTGTAATCGGCTGCGTTTTCTCCCGCCGCTGAGAGCGAAGAATATGAACGAGACCCTCTTCGTTCGCCATAAACTCGTTCACTAGCATGTAATCGGCTGCGTTTTCTCCCGCCGCTGAGAGCGAAGAATATGAACGAGACCCTCTTCGTTCGCCATAAACTCGTTCACTAGCGTGTAATCGGCTGCGTTTTCTCCCACCGCTGAGAGCGAAGAATATGAACGAGACCTTCTTCGTTAGCTATAAACTAGTTCACTAGCGTGTAATCGGCTGCGTTTTCTCCCGCCGCTGAGAGCGAAGAATATGAACGAGACCCTCTTCGTTCGTGATAAACTCGTTCACAAGCGTGAAATCGGCTGCGTTTTCTCCCGCCGGTGAGAGCGAAGAATATGAACGAGACCCTCTTCGTTCGCGATAAACTCGTTCACTAGCGTGTAATCGGCTGCGTTTTCTCCAGCCGCTGAGAGCGAAGAATATGAACGAGACCCTCTTCGTTCGTGATAAACTCGTTCACAAGCGTGAAATCGGCTGCGTTTTCTCCCGCCGCTGAGAGCGAAGAATATGAACGAGACCCTCTTCGTTCGCCATAAACTCGTTCACTAGCGTGTAATCGGCTGCGTTTTCTCCCACCGCTGAGAGCGAAGAATATGAACGAGACCCTCTTCGTTCGCCATAAACTCGTTCACTAGCGTGTAATCGGCTGCGTTTTCTCCCGCCGCTGAGAGCGAAGAATATGAACGAGACCCTCTTCGTTCGCCATAAACTCGTTCACTAGCATGTAATCGGCTGCGTTTTCTCCCGCCGCTGAGAGCGAAGAATATGAACGAGACCCTCTTCGTTCGCCATAAACTCGTTCACTAGCGTGTAATCGGCTGCGTTTTCTCCCACCGCTGAGAGCGAAGAATATGAACGAGACCTTCTTCGTTAGCTATAAACTAGTTCACTAGCGTGTAATCGGCTGCGTTTTCTCCCGCCGCTGAGAGCGAAGAATATGAACGAGACCCTCTTCGTTCGTGATAAACTCGTTCACAAGCGTGAAATCGGCTGCGTTTTCTCCCGCCGCTGAGAGCGAAGAATATGAACGAGACCCTCTTCGTTCGCGATAAACTCGTTCACTAGCGTGTAATCGGCTGCGTTTTCTCCAGCCGCTGAGAGCGAAGAATATGAACGAGACCCTCTTCGTTCGTGATAAACTCGTTCACAAGCGTGAAATCGGCTGCGTTTTCTCCCGCCGCTGAGAGCGAAGAATATGAACGAGACCCTCTTCGTTCGCCATAAACTCGTTCACTAGCGTGTAATCGGCTGCGTTTTCTCCCACCGCTGAGAGCGAAGAATATGAACGAGACCCTCTTCGTTCGCCATAAACTCGTTCACTAGCGTGTAATCGGCTGCGTTTTCTCCCGCCGCTAAGAGCGAAGAATAAGAACGAGACCCTCTTCGTTCGCGATAAACTCGTTCACTAGCGTGTAATCGGCTGCGTTTTCTCCCGCCGCTGAGAGCGAAGAATATGAACGAGACCTTCTTCGTTCGCTATAAACTAGTTCACTAGCATGTAATCGGCTGCGTTTTCTCCCGCCGCTGAGAGCGAAGAATATGAACGAGACCCTCTTCGTTCGTGATAAACTCGTTCACAAGCATGAAATCGGCTGCGTTTTCTCCCGCCGCTGAGAGCGAAGAATATGAACGAGACCCTCTTCGTTCGCGATAAACTCGTTCACTAGCGTGTAATCGGCTGCGTTTTCTCCCGCCGCTGAGAGCGAAGAATATGAACGAGACCCTCTTCGTTCGTGATAAACTCGTTCACAAGCGTGAAATCGGCTGCGTTTTCTCCCGCCGCTGAGAGCGAAGAATATGAACGAGACCCTCTTCGTTCGCGATAAACTCGTTCACTAGCGTGTAATCGGCTGCGTTTTCTCCAGCCGCTGAGAGCGAAGAATATGAACGAGACCCTCTTCGTTCGTGATAAACCCGCTCGCCGTACTGTAAGCGGCTGCCTGCGAACGAGGCACCTATTAGCTTATTGAGATTTCGCTCGCTGTACTGCGAGCAAATTTCATCCGAGCGAGATCCTTGTCGTTCAGATTGAGAGCGTTCACTTAAGAATTAACGCTATAAGCTTAGTCGAACTTCCACGGATGGAATATGTCTCTCACTGAGCGAACATGATAAAATTTGCTTTTGCTTCGTTCGCTTTCGGAAAAAGCTCACTAAAATGGGCGGTTTTATTTCTCATTCATTAATCGTGTTTTCTATTTTTTGAACACTCACTACTTTTGCCCACCTCTGATATACTGAGATAGCGTAAGGCTGTTATAACAGTCTCTGTCTGCTAGTACATAAGCTACGGGTGAAACTCACAACACATAATAAATTTCTTGCCCTACACTGGTCAAAAATAGAACCTCTATTAACGTAGCAATTGTGTCCACTTATTTTTACGGTTTTCGGAAGATATTAGGGATGCAACGGGTAACCGGAACCGGAACCGGAACCGAGAAGAACCGGGTAAATTCTAGGAACCGGAACCGAAACCGGAACCGATAATAACAAAATTTGATAACCGTATCCGGAACGGGAACCGATATTTGTAAAAAAATGATAACCGAAACCGGAACCGGAACCGAGTTTTTTATTATTATTCACGGTTTTAAACTGTTCTATAACTTTTTTACCACCATTTAGCGCATGTTGAAATTTAGTACTTAAACTTACTAATTTACTATTATTTGTTTTTCATATAAGCCCATCTTTATCCACTATGTGCGTTTCTACGTAAGTGTCAATGACACCGCCTTACGCATTCTCAATTGAAAATGGGCTAGTGACTCATCCACAAAATGTTTGCTTTGTAAACTGGCAATCCGTGATAGTTTTAGTTTTATTTCCTTCAGTCGGCAGCTCGGCATAATTTCCCAAATGTAGTACTACTAGTGTGCCATGATGCCATCCGTGTGGGGCAGAAAAAAATTCACGACCCCTTTCGGAACCAACTGAAAGGAGAAACGGCGGGAAAGCCAGTGGCGTAGATAACACCCCCACAAACCGCACAATGGGTGGGGGCAAATTGCCTATGCGGCTGTGTGCAGTGCAACCGCACGTTGTTTTTCCTCTTATCAGCTCAAGTTAATGCTTTGCTTGCTTCAAATATTTATTAAGATTTCTATGCCGAAAGGCCGGGTACTAGCAACAGGCGAGCCCAAACTTTATTAAATAAAAAATGCTTTTATCAAAGCAGTTGAAAGGTTGAATTAAGGGGGAGTAGTTGAGATCTATGAAGGCGCAGATATTGAAAATGTTTTAGGTTTAAAGAGTTTTGTTTTTGGAATTTTCAAAAGCGAAATATATTTCTTAAATAATTTCCATCGATTTTCCTCACCTTTTATATATTTTAAAACCCTTCCCTTAATTTTGAGCCTTGAAACTGTAACAGTAAACTGAGAAAAAATTTCTATTCTAATCGAAATTATTAAACCAATTTTAAAATCACACGCATTAAGCCATGGATAAATTAATAGGGCTGTATGAACAAAATCTAGAAAGAAAAAGACAAAAATACGAGGTAAGCTACATTGCTTGATAGTTGATACGGCACCATATTTTTCATATGAAAAGCTTATTTCTGGGCTTCTGGCGTTGATTTTCAATCCGATAGACGTCTGCTACGTTGTTGTAACTAGCTTGTGCAGATTTATTTTGCAAATTAGTACTCGTAATGAGTTATAACCTAATTAATTTACTTTTTATGTTAAACTAAAAATGTTGTATGAATATAAAAGAAATTAAACGGTTAAAGTAGTTGGCAACGTTCTATGTTAGCTAATTATATTGATGAATTAAATTGATGTTATATATGTCATATACTTATTTCTATCTATCATAGTCTGCATGTTTGAAGTAGAATCATGAATAGAGTAATATCGGCGTGACGTATGTCGACGTCACCCATGCTTTTTCCTATAGATAAAAAACTGTCCTCAAAATGGCGGCCATAGCCCAAAGCTACAGAGCGATACTACTCTATTAATTAACCTCATTAATCCATTGTAGAATTACACATAACAACACGGAGCTTTATACAGTTTTGGCATGCCTAATGAAAATCTGAAGCTCCACACAAGTCGAGTAAGCGCTGGTAGTAAAAAAAGAGACTTAAGAGTTACATTAAAACGCCATGTTTCTTTCAAGAAAGGCCTATAAGAATTTATTGTTAAAAAACTATGACTTATCTTTTCTACGCCACAGGGCAAGACACACGGCTCTCTTTGCACTTGCAGGCTCTGTATAGGAAGAGAATGTCATCTGTTGATTGTGAAAATAGAAGCTATAGTTACATCAAAATTTTCTCTGTTAACTTGAACACCGTCTTGATTAAAATTATTACAAATCTCTTTTATTTATGACTTTTTCTAGTTCAGTTTCTGTTATATATGTATTTATACAGTGATTTCAGTGACACGTGATACGACGTCACCCATGCTTTTTGAGTGAAACTACTCTATAAGTGTATATAGAAGTTAAATGCTGACATTTTACACGTAATCCTTCACAATTAAAAGTTTTTTCAGTTTACTGTTACAGTTTCAAGGCTCAAATTTAAGGGAAGGGTTTTAAAATATATAAAAGGTGAGGAAAATCGATGGAAATTATTTTAGAAATATATTTCGCTTTTGAAAATTCCAAAAACAAAACTCTTTAAACCTAAAACATTTTCAATATCTGCGCCTTCATAGATCTCAACTACTCCCCCTTAATTCAACCTTTCAACTGCTTTGATAAAAGCATTTTTTATTTAATATCTGTCCCTTTGCTCTGCCTCACAGGGCATATTTTGCATAAAATTAATTTTTGTAAAAGAAAGCCATAAGTTGGAAAATAAAAAGTTTAATTTATAAAAATATTTTAAATAGAACAGATCAATACTTTGCTGTAGGATATTTGACTATATTATTGGATGTAATTAACGGTATTTAAAATAGTTATAAATATGTTATACTAAACAATGTATAATTGTTTTATGTCAAATTGACTTCTAAAAAGAAATGTACGATAATTTTCCAGGAAAATCGATAATTTTTTGACCTAGATACGATATTTTAAGATCTGGCAACGCTGTTTCTTAAACCCACATTGTCTACCCAGCAAACACAAAATCGTCCTTTGGACATCCGATTGACGTAACACTCGGATCTTTCCTTCGTCCGTAGGACGCCTCAAAATCCGCGGTTGACGTCGGTCGGCAGCATAGAAATCTCATAGATGACTAGAATGCTGCCGCCTGCGGCCGAGCTTGTCGCCAGTTCGTTCGGGAGATAGGTGACGTCATTCTCTCTGGTGACATAAAATTCTTGGCAGAACCACTCTTTGAGCTCTGATTGCCTGAGATCTGACTATCGTCTGCCACGGCGTTTGGTCCATTTGCCAGTTACACGGCAGCATTCTGGTTACCTATGAGATTTCTGTGGTCGGCAGTGATGGTTAGACGATGGAAATTTTTACCCCTAAAAATCCAAAAAGTGAAAAGGGAAATCAGGCTAAATATTTGCGAAATCTAAGGAAATTCCACGTAGGGTGATTTTAAAGTGAAGTTAATAATCTAAATAATCACAACATTTAAAATAATTGATTTAATTTTATGAAAATTAAGAGAGTAATTTTAGCAAGAAAGCTTAATGTTTTCTATTAACCTGGCACCTCTGCAATTTTGCTTTCCCCTTTTTCGTTTTAGTATCGAGGACTCGTCTGCTCCTCGGAATGGTGACTGTGGTCGCGTGCAGTGTGATAAATTATATAAACAATTATAATTAATCTAATAATTTCTAGTTTCTAGTCATCTAACTCTGTTGATTTAACTAATGGGGAAAAGTAAAAAAATCGTTATTTCGTGTAATAACGTACTGTTTTTCAGCTAATTATTCTATTACATATAAAGCAATGAAATATATTAAGATAAATAGAAAATTATAAATATATAAATTATAGTTTAATGTTTTTCAGCTAATTATTCTATTACATATAAAGCAATGAAATGTATTAAGATAAATAGAAAATTATAAATATATAAATTATAGTTTAATATTGGTTACCTAGAAGGCGCTATGTATTAAATATCACTTTCTGACAGCTAACAATGAAACTTGGGAAAATTTTGGTCAAAAAGGGAAGTTTTAAGTCCCTGTGAGGGAAATTTCAATTTTGGCGACTTGACATCACTGTCGGTCGGACGTTAGCAGATCGTACAGACGCCCAAAATCCCCAAATGTCCGGTTTGTCTAGAGCCTATGGACATCCCTGGCCTCTAGGACGATCCTAGGGATGTCAGCTGGATTTTTAATAGTTCATCTGGGGTTTTATTTTGGATTGATTTTGCGCCAGCAACGACGTCTTAGGGACGTTAATTACTATTTAATGTTAAAAATAATTTATTCACAGTAAAATTAAAATTTTCAGTGAAACTTTATTTAATAATTTAAAATATAAAATACATACATGTACAATTGTGAATTACAAACATAATATTGCAAACCATACATATTTTCTGCTATTTTAATTTTGAAAGCTATACATTAATTTATTAATGCATTTCAATAAATTATCGCTTTATAAATTTGAGCTTTCAGTGAACCCTTGACTGAAAGTGAAAAATAATAAAATGTAATGGGCCAAAGTGAACCACCCCAAAACTTTCTTTTGGAGTTACAATTTGACTAAATAAACTACTGCTTTATGAATTAGGACTTTATGTAAACCCTTGAATGAGATTGAACAATAATATAACCTAAAAGCAAAATAATAAAAAGTTTTTGGCCAATATGTACTTTGAAAACAGTGATCGTTCCGCTACTTTTCAGGGAGACCACCTCAAAACTTACTTTGGTGGTTACAATTTGACTAAATAAACTACTGCTTTATGAATTAGGGCTTTAAGTGAACCCTTGAATGAGATTGAACAATAATACAAAATAAAAGAAAAATAATAAAAAGTTTTTGGCCAAAGTGAACTTTGAAAACAGTGATCGTTCCGCTACTTTTCAAGGAGACCTCCTCAAAACTTACTTTGGTAGTTACAATTTGACTAAATAAACTACTGCTTTATGAATTAGGGCTTTAAGTGAACCCTTGAATGAGATTGAACAATAATACAACCTAAAAGCTAAATAATAAAAAGTTATTGGCCAAAATGTACTTTGAAAACAGCGAATCATCCGTTCTTTTCAAAGCAGCTCAACCAAATAAACCATCAACTTTAATAAAAATTTTTAGTAATAATAGTTAGTACTATGTGATAGCTAACATTAAATATGTAAAAACTAATCGATCCAGAATGGTTAATTATTATATAAGAAAGTTGTATAATTTAGCTTTTACCGTATACGTACAGGAGTGCAAAGGCTTAAGTTTTTAAATGTTGATTACAATTAATTTACACAAGATTATGGTTATTTTATTTTTTTTTAAATTCTTTATGTATAATTTAATGCACCACAACCAAATTTATTTACAAATAATACGTTTATTAACACTGAGAAGATTTAAAACTTTTAAGGCGGTACCGACCAAAAATTTTATTTTCAAACTTTGGAACAGGGTTGCTCATGAACTTCCCAGCCGATAAGTAAAGCCGTCATGTCAAAAATGTTTCAATAAAGCAAAGCCTTCGGTAGGATTTTACCTACTGTCGAGTAAACCATGCAATGTATTTCGATTATGAAGTGTTTTATATTTTAAGTGGACAGTTATAACAAACTCGTTAAGCAATCGCTAGCCTCGCTAATACTGAATCTTGGGCATGAAAATCGCTTAAAAGTTAAAAGTTAACAAAAAAGCTTATGTTTTTGATAGCCTTAATAGTGCTTTCAAAGTCTATGGAGAAGCATGTTGGCCCCTTATAAAGATTCCACTATCGGGGAATCTTAATAAATACAACAGAAATAACCATCGCATAAATATCCCAACAATGTACATATTGAAAGTAACATAGAGTTGGGAGTCCTAATTTACTGAATTTTGAAAAGAATCGAGACACGTGTTTTATAGAAGATCGTTATTCGTTAAACGCGGTTAATTAATAACAAAGTTGTCTTTGCTGTTAAAAGTTTAAATTTCAAGTTTGTAAGGTAAGGTTAATTTGTTTACATACTTTAATCGTTGGCCTGGGAACTTTTACATTAACGAACCCTTATTTAACGAAATAATGTAGAATCCATTTCAAACGATATACTCAACTAAAATTCCGCCTTTGTCTTTTCTTCAATGAAATGAGGACCGGGAGGGAAGGTATTATCTTCCCAAAACTTGAAAGTACTTAACTTCTACACCCGCCTCATCTTGAAACGGTGAAACCCTGGAATTTTCAAACAGTAGATTTCATTTCTACCCTACTTTACTGGACAATCGAAATAGCTAAATGCGCTAACGTGAGACGTGAGTTCTTTACGAGATAATAGTAAAAAATCAATTTTTATTTTATTTTTACAATGAGTCATCGAGATCTTGATTCTGAACGAGCTTGGGAGTCTGAACTTCAGTCTTCCAAATTCTACCAGAACTAGCCTTCTAAATAACGGTTGTCAGGTGGTCAAAGACCAGTTTATTAATTGCTCAGACCAGTTTATTTATTAAAAATTTGTTTGATCACTGGTCACCGTGTCCAGTTAATTAATTTGAAAGAATAACAAAAAAATATATGACCAGTTTATTAATTCAAGGTTTCTAAAAGTTTTGATTTTCCCATTTCGTTAAAAAATAATGTTACCAACATAATCTAACTTCTAAACATAGTATATGTTTTTAGGCCATAAAATGACATTAGAACATTTTATATCAGAGCAGTTTCATAATTCATAAGCCAGGGGGTCACTGGTCACAAGGACCAGTTTAATAATCATCTATTGGTCACTGGTCATAAGGACCAGTTAAGAAAGAAACCTTATTTCCAAGGCTGACCCGAACAAGCCACGGAGTATATTTCCCTCCGCCTTAAAACCCGCTGAATTGTATAGGATACTTTTCGACGCTGCCCGAAATTAAAAATTATTTTATTTATTTATTTATTTATTGCAGTAATCTGCAACAAAAAAATAAAATAATATTACAAATTTTAAAAATTGAATGTTAAATGTGTAGGGAAGAAAATAAATATAAATATGGATACCTTTGTGGGCAAAATTTTATCAAAGATTTGGTGTTAAAAATTGGAGGAGCAGTGGACTGTGATTTGAAAGGCTGAATGACGTCATTCTGTTGTTCACAGGATTATGTTTTAATACTATTTCCATGAAATTGACATGTTAATCAACAATTAAAATTAAAAAAATATTAAAAGTTTAATGGTACAACAATTACAAAAATTTCCAAACCTTAACAAAATAAATAGTCCCTTTAGGGCTGCAGCTATAGCGAGCTCAAACCTTTTTTTGTTATAATAATTGTACCTGGCGATAGTCGCAACTCGCAAGAGTAGCTACGCGGCATGCGTCACCCGATACCAATGAAGGGAAGTCCTCCCCCCTCCTTGAAAAACCTCAATGATTATAAAGGGCCCCGAAAGCAGCTTCGCGGGAGGGCGCCGAACCCTTAGCTACGCCACTGAAAAAAGCTATTATTTTTAAAATAATTTACCAGAAACAAATTTTATATTCTAAATAAATAAATATGTTGGATTTGATTTCTCTAAATTGCATTTGAATTGCTTATGTATTAAACTTTATTTAATTAATACTAAACACACTGGAACCGTATAAGAACCGTTTAGGAACCGGAACCGATTGGTTCTAAATTTTGATAACCGGAACCGATAAAGTAAAAATCGAAGAACCGTAACTGGAACCGATAAAGCGAAAATTTAGGAACCGGAACCGGACCCGGAACCGAGATAGTCCAAAAAAGTGGAACCGTTGCATCCCTAGAAGATATATTAAATACGTTCGGCCTCATAACTTCTTAAAAATGTACTGAATTTAATACCGCAAAAAAAATTATTTCGTAAAGAAGGCTAATAAATGAAACTGCCCTCATATAAATAGGCCGGTACTAGGACTTGTCACTAGTTCTCTGAAACGCACTGAGAGTTGGAAAAATTGCTTAAACTCTATATCTTTTTTCCAGAAATTTCATGTAATGATTTGTGGAATATTGCTATCGGTTTTGGAGCAAAAACTAACTTCCGATATGAAATAATTTTTTTCCAACCCGACTAATTTGATCTCTCTTTTAATGGTGTCACATTCTCCAAGGGCCTTTTTAGTCACCTCGTTGGATATCTTTAATCTTGATGCCTTGGTAAGTGACATTACAAACCACTTCTGTATAATGTATCCTGAGAACACCGGCCTTAGAAAGGTATTTAAAAAAACGAGAAGGTCCAGAGGGGTGTAGGAATGTCACTTTAACTTCACTCTCTACAATTTTTATTTCCAAAACATAACTAAGCCACCACCCAATTACCCCAACTGGCCATTCCTACATTCTACCAAAAGATGAAATGAAGAAGATTACGACGGCATTGAAATGTTTTTGAAATTTTAGATTTGTCAGAAATTCATATATTTTTGTCCATGTGCTATGAACGTGTCTAACTTGTATTATATCTAAGTTTTGATACCATTATGATCCCAACACAAAACTCCGGGAAATGCATACAAATAGTACCGAGTAAACCTGATATTTTTTTAAAAAAATTTAAATTGTGGGTTTTTTGAAAAATTCACATTTAAACTTAAGCCTAGTTTTGAAAAATATTTTGAATAAATTAGTTATACCTCTTATAAAAGTCCATTAAAAAAACTTTAAAATGAGGTATTGTGCTTCCATCAATCTCAACCGGTTCTAGAGAAAAATGGCATTTAAATCAAGATGACACCATTTTCATTATAATTAAAATAATTAATATATTTTTTTGAAAAATAAAAATTTTTGTTGTGAATTTCATTCATAGCTACATAACTTCCCTTAGTTTACCAACTTTCAGCAAAATCAAAAAACATGCGTCTGAATCAGTGTGTTGATTTGACGTGGAATGACTCAGTTTAGTCATAGACTTTCACATATCTTGACCATCAAAACGTTACCTTAATTTAAAATCTCTGGAGCCGGTTATTCGCTACATAAATTATTTAATACGAAATCATCATTTACAACAATTCCAAAAAATATTGCTCTGAATAAATTTAAACATCATAAATAGAAGATTGGACCGTTGTGTAATCCTATTTGAAACCTTTTGCGTGTAATAGTCACACCATAAATGCAATGTCAATATTTTTTACACCCTTAATAGACCATTTGAATACCATTATTTTTCTCAGTGTTTTACTTCTCAAGGGTGGCATGATTTAAACGCCAGTGGTATAACAATTAGAACCCGGTGGTCTGTCAAATTGAAGCCAGTAAACGGAATAGAAAATAAAATAGCCTGAGAAAAAATACCATTATCTCGATAAGAACGGGTGGTTTTAAAATTTTGGATATACAATCACATATTTGACCAAAATAGTGTATTTCTTATGATTCTGAATTACAAGGTGCCACTCTATATCTACAAATTTGGAGAAAAAAAACGTTCAAAAGTTTAAAATTCTACGAAACAGCCAAATATTGAAAGAATCGACCTAACCGTTGAAAAAAAACTGCCAAAATTACACTCGCCCTTAACTTTCCATAAAAATTTAATTCCGTTGTAATTTTTTTATTTTACTTTTTCTGTTATTTTCAATTTTCAAGCTTTCTTAGTGTGTTCCCTCAACTATTATTATTTTATCAATATTTTGTAAATTGAATGCCAGTTTACAAAATAAACTCAAACCAAAGTGTAGAAGAAATCGAGAAAGTCAAATAAATTTTCTTAGATAATTTTTGAAAAATACATGGAGCACCACTGTGATAATTCTTAACCAAAGTAAGGAATTAGATTTCACGGAATTTCCATTTGTTTTTAAAAGGATGTTAGGCGCTTGCCGCCATTTAACGGGCAAAGAATACCCTTTCTGGGCTGAAATGGTCTTTTGGGCAAACCACCATTATCCTTAAAAATAGTTTTTAAACTTGACACATTTCTTATTAGCGTATTATCTGTAGATATTTATTTCATTAAAATTTGCTTAGTATTATATTTAACTGATAAACTTGTACTGTAAATAGGGTTAAATTCAATTGTGCATTGTCTTAGTACGTCTACCTCACTGTTGTAACTACTTAATTTATAATATTCTGAATAAATTAAACTCAGTTGTTTCGTCTCAATTATTTTAATTATAATACACATTTTATACCGGGCGGGATAGAACTGGGATAACATTTTTAACAAATAACTCTAAATTGCGGAGATATATCTCGAGGGGCTGATCACTCCGCGTTATCGGTGTACAGAGCCGTACCTTTGACTGTACTAATGGGATTACGCGTAATCTTTGAAGTCCCTGCCTTTGGCAGTGCTAATCTAAGCGTAATCCGGCGTAATCGATGTACAGACTTTCTAAGAGTGGTTAGCCCCTCGATATATCTTTAAGGGTCATCTCGAGGAATTATTACCACTAGGGAAGGTTCTTCCGAGGAGAGGTATATTTTGGCTTGCCAACTTGTTTCTTTAAGGCTCCGCATAATGAACATTTTAAGTACATTCAAGCTTATATGAAGGCAGATCTTTTAGACCCGGAATTCTACAGATCAATTGGAGAACACGACCTCTCTTTCATCACCACCTTTGAAAGGGGAGACTGAATCGATCCCTCATTTGTATTGTTCTTCTCCCATAAGTAAACACTACCAGGCGATATCATACTTCCACGAAGGAGTCAATTGCACCGAACTTAAAAATATTTTTGATCGTCTGTAAGTTAATATTCTTATTTATTCAGAAATTCGTCGCGAAGGCGACAGAATGTTACATTATTTTTAAACAAGTATTGCAATCTTCATTATTAATCAACAAGTATATGGCATACTTCATGAAGTACGAAATAATTGAACATTCACTATTTATGAATTAGGTTTTATAATAATTTTGTGTTGACTTACATCAGGAATCCATACTTCTACTTGGAATGCTTATCGCGGCAGATTTTCGTCTCGATGTGGCCGACGGTTTTTTGACGTCACTATGTTAACTTAACAAACAAAAACGTGATAGGGGAGCGCACGCCGAGTGGAATTTGTATCTCATAGGCGGGGCCAAAGCCGTCCGAGTGATCTTACAATACGCGATACAGCAGGATAAGCATTCCCAGTAGCGATATGGATTCCTGCTTACGTAAACATCGTTTTTTTAATGGCCAAAACAAGTGACTGTTTTCTCGTGCGCAACGTTTAACATTATCGGTAGCACACTTGTATGGTTTTAAAAAAAGGACTTTGTAAGCAAATCCAGGTAGCCAGTGTAAAAAAGGAAACTTAAACAGTATTTAAAGTCGTGATGGACTGCGATTTCTCATCACTTTCAAACTGCAACAATGGAGTTCACTTCGGAAGAACTGGCGGATATTCATTTCGTGTATGGACAAGCGGATGACAATGCTTTGGCTGCTCAACGTCTCTACCAGGAAAGGTACCCGAACTGGCGCATCCCCGTCTCACGGACTTTTACCAATGACCAACGTCGATTACGTGAGACAGGCACATTCTGGATACGTTACTTATTTTTTTACCTCTCTGTGGCTGGTTCGTTGCAAACATATTGTTCGTTTCCCAGAACAGAATCGAAGTAGGTCGACCATGGGTTGGCCGCAATGTTCAGTTAGTTTTGTGCAAGTTGCAGCCTACTTTCAGGGGCCAGTAGGCCACACTTTGAAGCTCTCTGGCGCTCTTTTAACTGATCGTAGGAAAAGGGGAGGGGGAACAGGCATACTTCTCAACTCCCACCCTACAACTCCTTAACATTTTTTCATAAGCTTTTGAAACACCGTGTATATCACAATCTTAAGGAAATAATAGTATAGTACATTTGGTAGCCTTGTTCGAAGATGGCGCCACCTACGTCAATAAGAAAACTTAGAAAAGTTTTAAAGTATAATTATTCCCATTTTCATTACTGTTTAGACAAGCCTAACGACATGTTTTTATATTTACTGATCTCGCTATCACAAAAACTTGATTGAAAATGTTTAGTGTAACCTAAGCAATAAAAATAAATACCTAGTCTCAAAGGGTCTTGGTATCAACAAATATATATGAAAATTTTTGCTAAATTATCTGGAGCAAACAATATTTTATCGGAAATTATAAATAGGACTGAAGTATTTTAATGTCTTGATTTTTTAAATAGTTCTTCATTTAGACTAGGACTTCTAAAAAGGGATTCTGTTAGGTTTACTAAAATTGTTCAAAACTATTTAGAAATATAACACATCCTCTAAAGCTGTGTTTAATAACTTGCTAAATATCGTAAATGTTTCCTTTGATTGTACATTTTATTGCTACGAATAAGTGCGAAGTTGACTCTCGCCCTTTTACTTGAATTTCTAAAAGAATGAAAGATCGACTTAAGAAATGTTTTACATTATTAGTTTATACTTTATAAATCTACGACTACGTGCTAGGCCTAGCGCCGTTTGGAATTTAATTTTTTCGCAACTCCTCCGAACAGTGTGATATTTTTTTTACCTAGAATCTGACCATGATGTCCGCCGATAATCTTAACACAGTTATTTAAAAAAGGGAGAAAGATTAGATTTTTGATTATATTATTTTAATTAAATGCCAAGGATATTACAATTTTATACATTAACAAATAGAAAAATAATTATAAAAAATTGTCCTTTTTCTAGCAGCGTGTATTTTATATTGCTTAAATACTGTTTAAAAATGAAATACACCCAAAATTTCGATACGGGTAGTCAAAACCAATGTGTACAAAGAGTAAAATTTCGCTGTAAACTATTGCACACGAAAACAATATGTTGTGTTTAGACAATGCCCACATGTGTCCATACCTTATACATGTATATATATTATTGAAAAACGTTTTTCGTATCGTCTTTAATTTGTTAAATTTATATAGCGACCGTAAATGATTTAGTTACATAAACTAGCAGTTGAATATGGCGTTTACTTAGCTAATATCTAGCTAAAGATTAGGCAGACATATTGATACTCGTTAAGTTAACATGTATCCTCATGTTTAGATTTTATAAAATGTTTTTAAAACGGCAGGTTTTCTGTCACTATCTGTACACTTCCGTCCGTCTATTTTTTGCTCTCTCAAAAAATGAAGCCCTGCCCTTGAAAAGGCTTTTTTAATACCATCGGCCTTCCACCTAATAATCTTACCAAGCACGAGAATGAACCCGCTAGCGGTAATCAGAATACCACCGACAACACTTCCAGGACTAACGGGTTCGTTGAATAAACACACTTGAAAGATGTAAGAGAACGCGATGTCAACGGAAGTCCTGAAGAGCACCACCGGGCCAATTGGGCCAATCTGCAAAGCGGCTATTTGGAGGTACAGAGCCAAGAAACTGGTGAATGACAAGCCCAAACAGTAGAATGGTTCGTACTGAGTCGGATCAAGAAGGCTTAATTTACCACTGAAGAATCCCAGGATTATGGCCAAAAATATCAATGAAATCCAGCCATTGTGGAAACTTAGTACGGCGAAATTGTACTGTCGGAGACTTCCAAGGGAGATGGTGTGCAATGATGTTAAAGCTAACGTGGTAATGGCGAATATGACGCCCACTGTTTGATTCGTTTTATTTATCACCGTGACAATCCCGAGGATACTGAAACCAGGAAGTTCAATCAAAAATAACAATCCAAGTGTGGCTACAAGTAATGCTAAGACCAAGTTCCAAGTTAAAGGCTCTGTAAAAATGAATTAATCTGAGCGATAAGTGCACATAAAAAATCAAGTTTAATATTTAAAAAGTTATATTTAAATTAAATACATGAAGACTTTTGGAATATGTTTTAGGGTTAGTATTTTATCTGTTTTACGAAGTTAATTAGTACTTAATAGCTGACTCTCCTGCAATGAATTCAATCTAATAGAAACGAACTTAAATAATCAAAAGAATAGATTCTATGTTTGGTCACCGTTGACTTAAACGAAACATTTGAAACAGTTCAACCTACACGTTTATTGCGATCTTTAAAAGCTCTTCCGTTATTAACTGGCTAACGCCATATTTCAACGAAACATTATTAAATGGTCTATTATATCAATCATTATTATCTGCCATAGGATAATATCTTGTCAAACTTATGTTTAAGTTTGTCAAATTATCTAGCGACTGATAACACTATCGTAACTACAAACTTACTCCTAATTTTAATTTAGTCTCAAAGAATCTGTGCCTGCAAATACTACAGTCAAATTAACCGATAAAAGGGATGAAAATTTTAAATTTCGCGACAATTAAATCTCATGGGAATGAATTTGTTAAGTGGTATAATATACCAAATTGTATATCTTTCTAGGACAGCAAGTAAAGCTTAAATTGACGGTTATTGTTGTTAATCTAGATTATTTGGGGATAAAATTGAATTTCTGTTTATTTTTTTAAATCGAGGAACTGACAACGAAAAGGTGCTAGCCAAGTGGTATAACATATCAAAATGCATCACATTTCATACGAGAGAAATTTTTTAATAACGCGAGTATTGGTATAACAAAGTTTCTTTGTTAATAACAACGTTGTTGAATCCCTGTTAGTCCCTCGTAGCAGACTAACCTTGACGACTTTTAGATGTTTGGATTTAAGGCTTAGTAGACCATATTAGAGGAACAGTCCACTTATACTCCTAGTTTTGCGAAGTCCCTCCTTTTATCAAGACACATTCCATAACGTGGAAACTGAATAACCTGAAAAATGTTAAAACCGTAATTACGTGGAATCGGGATAACGTGGGAACTGAATAACGCGAAAAATGTTAAAAGCGTAAAAACGTGGAATCGGAATAACGTGGAAACCGAGTAACGTGAAAAATTTTAAAACCGTAATAACGTGGAAACTGAATAACGTAAAAAATGTTAATACCGTAAAACGTGGAATTGGAATAACGTGGAAACTGAGTAATGTGAAAAATGTTAAAACCGTAATAACGTGTAAACTAAATTACGTGAAAAAGATTAAAACCGTAATAACGGGGAAACTGAATAACGTATAAAATGTTAAAACCGTAAAACGTGGAATTGGAATAACGTGGAAACTGAATAACCTGAAAAATGTTAAAACCGTGATTACGTGGAATCGGGATAACGTGGGAACTGAATAACGCGGAAAATGTTAAAACCGTAAAAACGTGGAATCGGAATAACGTGGAAACCGAGTACCGTGAAAAATTTTAAAACCGTAATAACGTGGAAACTGAATAACGTAAAAAAATGTTAAAACCGTAAAAACGTGGAATCGGAATAACGTGGAAACTGAGTAACGTGAAAAATTTTAAACCCGTTATAACGTGGAATCGGAATAACGTGAAAAATGTTAAAACCGTAAAACTTGGAAACTGAGTAATGTGAGAAATGTTAAAACCGTAATAACGTGGAAACTGAATTACGTGAAAAATGTTAAAACCGTAAAAACGTGGAATCGGAATAACGTGGAAACTGAGTAACGTGAAAAATTTAAAACCGTAATAACGTGGAAACTGAATAACGTAAAAAAATGTTAAAACCGTAAAACGTGGAATTGGAATAACGTGGAAACTGAGTAACTTGAAAAATGTTAAAACCATAATAACGTGGAATCGGAATAACGTGGAAACTGAATAACGCGAAAAATGTTAAAACCGTAAAAACGTGGAATCGGAATAACGTGGAAACTGAGTAACGTAAAAAATTTTAAAACCGTTATAACGTGGAATCGGAATAACGTGAAAAATGTTAAAACCGTAAAACGTGGAATTGAAATAACGTGGAAACTGAGTAACGTGAAAAATGTTAAAACCATAATAACGTGGAATCGGAATAACGTGGAAACTGAATAACGCGAAAAATGTTAAAACCGTTATAACGTGGAATCGGAATAACGTGAAAAATTTTAAAACCGTAAAACTTGGAAACTGAGTAATGTGAGAAATGTTAAAACCGTAATAACGTGGAAACTGAATTACGTGAAAAATGTTAAAACCGTAAAAACGTGGAATAGGAATAACGTGGAAACTGAGTAACGTGAAAAATGTTAAAACCGTTATAACGTGGAATCGGAATAACGTGAAAAATGTTAAAACCGTAAAACTTGGAAACTGAGTAATGTGAGAAATGTTAAAACCGTAATAACGTGGAAACTGAATTACGTGAAAAATGTTAAAACCGTAAAAACGTGGAATCGGAATAACGTGGAAACTGAGTAACGTGAAAAATTTTAAAACCGTTATAACGTGGAATCGGAATAACGTGAAAAATGTTAAAACCGTAAAACTTGGAAACTGAGTAATGTGAGAAATGTTAAAACCGTAATAACGTGGAAACTGAATTACGTGAAAAATGTTAAAACCGTAAAAACTATGAAAATGAGTTATGTGAAAAATGTTAAAACCGGAAAACTTGGAAACTGAGTAATGTGAGAAATGTTAAGACCGTAATAACGTGGAAACTGATTACGTGAAAAATGTTAAAACCGTAAAAACGTGGAATCGGAATAACGTGGAAACTGAGTAACGTGAAAAATGTTAAAACCGTAAAACTTGGAAACTGAGTAATGTGAGAAATGTTAAAACCGTAATAACGTGGAAACTGAATTACGTGAAAAATGTTAAAACCGTAAAAACGTGGAATCGGAATAACGTGGAAACTGAGTAACGTGAAAAATTTTAAAACCGTTATAACGTCGAATCGGAATAACGTGAAAAATGTTAAAACCGTAAAACTTGGAAACTGAGTAATGTGAGAAATGTTAAAACCGTAATAACGTGGAAACTGAATTACGTGAAAAATGTTAAAACCGTAAAAACGGGGAATCGGAATAACGTGGAAACTGAGTAACGTGAAAAATTTTAAATCCGTTATAACGTGGAATCGGAAAAACGTGAAAAATGTTAAAACCGTAAAACTTGGAAACTGAGTAATGTGAGAAATGTTAAAACCGTAATAACGTGGAAACTGAATTACGTGAAAAATGTTAAAACCGTAAAAACTATGAAAATGAGTTATGTGAAAAATGTTAAAACCGTAAAACTTGGAAACTGAGTAATGTGAGAATTGTTAAAACCGTAATAACGTGGAAACTGAATTACGTGAAAAATGTTAAAACCGTAAAAACGTGGAATCGGAATAACGTGGAAACTGAGTAACGTGAAAAATGTTAAAACCGTAAAACTTGGAAACTGAGTAATGTGAGAAATGTTAAAACCGTAATAACGTGGAAACTGAATTACGTGAAAAATGTTAAAACCGTAAAAACGGGGAATCGGAATAACGTGGAAACTGAGTAACGTGAAAAATTTTAAATCCGTTATAACGTGGAATCGGAATAACGTGAAAAATGTTAAAACCGTAAAACTTGGAAACTGAGTAATGTGAGAAATGTTAAAACCGTAATAACGTGGAAACTGAATTACGTGAAAAATGTTAAAACCGTAAAAACTATGAAAATGAGTTATGTGAAAAATGTTAAAACCGGAAAACTTGGAAACTGAGTAATGTGAGAAATGTTAAGACCGTAATAACGTGGAAACTGATTACGTGAAAAATGTTAAAACCGTAAAAACGTGGAATCGGAATAACGTGGAAACTGAGTAACGTGAAAAATGTTAAAACCGTAATAACGTGGAAACTGAATTACGTGAAAAATGTTAAAACCGTAAAAACTATGAAAATGAGTTATGTGAAAAATGTTAAAACCGTAAAACTTGGAAACTGAGTAATGTGAGAATTGTTAAAACCGTAATAACGTGGAAACTGAATTACGTGAAAAATGTTAAAACCGTAAAAACGTGGAATCGGAATAACGTGGAAACTGAGTAACGTGAAAAATTTTAAAACCGTTATAACGTGGAATCGGAATAACGTGAAAAATGTTAAAACCGTAAAACTTGGAAACTGAGTAATGTGAGAAATGTTAAAACCGTAATAACGTGGAAACTGAATTACGTGTAAAATGTTAAAACCGTAAAAACGTGGAATCGGAATAACGTGGAAACTGAGTAACGTGAAAAATTTTAAAACCGTTATAACGTGGAATCGAAATAACGTGAAAAATGTTAAAACCGTAAAACTTGGAAACTGAGTAATGTGAGAAATGTTAAAACCGTAATGACGTGGAAACTGAATTAGGTGAAAAATGTTAAAACCGTAAAAACTATGAAAATGAGTTATGTGAAAAATGTTAAAACCGTAAAAACGTGGAATCGGAATAACGTGGAAACCGAGTAACGTGAAAAATTTTAAAACCGTAATAACGTGGAAACTGAATTACGTGAAAAATGTTAAAACCGTAAAAACATGGAATCGGAATAACGTGGAAACTGAGTAACGTGAAAAATTTTAAAACCGTTATAACGTGGAATCGGAATAACGTGAAAAATGTTAAAACCGTAAAACTTGGAAACTGAGTAATGTGAGAAATGTTAAAACCGTAATAACGTGGAAACTGAATTACGTGAAAAATGTTAAAACCGTAAAAACTATGAAAATGAGTTATGTGAAAAATGTTAAAACCGTAATAACGTGGAAACTGAATTACGTGAAAAAGGTTAAAACCGTAATAACGTGTAATCGGAATAACGTGAAAACTGAGTAACGTGAAAAATGTTAAATTCGTAATAACGTGGAAACTGAATTGCGTTAAAAATGTGGAAACTGGAATAACGTTAAAACTGAAAAACGTTAAAAATTTAAAAAATGGAATAACGTGGAAACTGAATAACCTGGAAAATTTAAAAACTGAAATAATGTTGAATCGTAATAACGTGGAAATTGTAAAAAATGGAATAATGTGGAATCGGAATAACGTGAAAAATGTTAAAACCGTAAAACTTGGAAACTGAGTAATGTGAGAAATGTTAAAACCGTAATAACGTGGAAACTGAATTACGTGAAAAATGTTAAAACCGTAAAAACTACGAAAATGAGTTATGTGAAAAATGTTAAAACTGTAATAACGTGGAAACTGAATTACGTGAAAAAGATTAAAACCGTAATAACGTGGAATCGGAATAATGTGAAAAATGTTAAAAACGTAATACCGTTGAATTGGAATAACGTGGAAACTGAATAACCTGAAAAATGTTAAAACCGTAATTACGTGGAATCGGGATAACGTGGGAACTGAATAACGCGAAAAATGTTAAAACCGTAAAAACGTGGAATCGGAATAACGTGGAAACCGAGTAACGTGAAAAATTTTAAAACCGTAATAACGTGTAATCGGAATAACGTGGAAACTGAGTAACGTGAAAAATGTTAAATTCGTAATAACGTGGAAACTGAATTACGTTAAAAATGTTGAAACTGGAATAACGTTAAAACTGAAAAACGTTAAAAATTTAAAAAATGGAATAACGTGGAAACTGAATAACCTGGAAAATTTAAAAACTGAAATAATGTTGAATCGTAATAACGTGGAAATTGTAAAAAATGGAATAATGTGGAATCGGAATAACGGTTTGAGTCTATTTAATCGATTCTCAAATGATCGAATGGATCCCATTTAATCGAATTTTCATTTGATCGAATTGCATTTGATCGAATGAAATTTGATCGAAAGCTACTGTAGGGTAAGACTACTAGTTTTTGGGAGTAAATCGAAAAGGCAACATCTAGTCAGAATGAGATACAGTAGACTCTATGAATAATAATTATTTCTTTAAACTGTACTAAAGAAAAATAATATACAGAAAAAAACCTGAGCGCAGTGACGTAGAAAACAAAATATTCTCTCGAACATAATTAATGGAAATACCTATTAAAAAAACGAACTCTGTACCTAATTTTTAGCAATAGAAGGGCCGTGAACGTGGTCAGACCTCTCGTATACAACCGTGCATACGCGCCTACGCCGCGCGTACATCAACCTAACCTAACCTAACCTGACCCTATTTATATATATCAAAAACAACGGGCCGTTATCGTTGATGTCATAAAAAATTCCATCATATAGTGTATAAAGTAAAAATTTATCCATCTTTGTGGCTTAATACAGTTAAAGCAATGAATTATTTCATCATTATTCCTTCTGTACTTAAGCAATTAATTATTCCATCATTATTCCTTCTGCACTTCATATTGACATTCGGTAAAATAAAAACATACCAACTGGTACTATAAATACTTTTGAATTCGATCAAATAGTATTCGATCATTTGAAGGTTCGATCTTATGAAACAAATGACAAATGGGATTCGATCAAATGGAATTTCGATCAATTGCAACGTATAATGATCGACTGTCGATCACATATTTTTCGATCAAATGGACCAACACCGGAATAACGTATGAATTGTAAAAACTGGAATAACGAGGAATCGGAATAACGTTAAAATTGTAAAAACTGGATTAATGTGGAATCGGAATAACGTGGAAATTGTAAAAACTGGAAAAATGTGGAATCGGAATAACGTGGAAAATGTAAAAGCTAGAAATTTTACGTGGGACGGAAATAATTAACGTGAAACCTGAATAATGTGTAAATTCTAATTTTGGAGATAAACTCGGGAGAAATTTACCTCGTTTCTTCAAACACGGGCCCCCAGGCTGCACGGGCCCCCAGGCTGCACGGGCCCGGTAGTTTTTACCGTCTTCTCCCCTCTCTTGTCGAACCGGTTTACAGAGTGGCTACCCTATTCTGGAAAATTTTATAAAATTAAAATATCAATCATATAAATCAACGACGTATAATTATCTTGACATTTGTTATCCCTAACTCCCCTAAAAATCAGTGAAAAAGCTTGAAGGAGAACTGTCACCACTAGGGTGGAGTGAAAAAAAGATTTTAAAATTTCTATAAGCTAGTATATTGGAATATTGAAAAATGTCCATAGTAACAATCCTGGCAAAATATATTAGATTCTGACAACTCCTTGATCGCCCTTCACCTAATTTGATTTAAATGCGCTAATAGCAAAATTCCATTAAGAGTAAAAAATACTAAACATTCGTTGTCAACTTTAACAATCATATTTACAATCAACATCATGAATTATTAAATATTTAATAGTGAATACACGAACAAACCGATCGTAAGCCTTTTAAATATAGTTTTTTTGGCATATTAGAGAAAAAACACGTCATTCAGTACCAATTCCGTCATACCTCCTATGGACATGTCGATGGTCGCATTCGACTCAGCGTGATATTTACAATCGGGAACAACACCAAACACGTTCCAATTCGTTGAACACAAATTTCGGGGGCAACTGCCCCCTTTTGCCCCCTTGCCCCTCAAAAACTATGTTGTTCACTCCGCATCGCTGCGGACTCATCGGATCCTCAAAGAAGACACAAAAATAAAATATTTAGGCCACATTCCAAGCTGGGAAGCATTTGGACGCTTGAGACAAGAGCCCTTTTTGGGCTCTCTAGCCATATAAAACAAAAAGTTGAGAAGGGAGGTCAAAAACTTGTTTAATTTAAAAAAAAAATTATACAGTGTTCTATTGATGAATGGGCATACTTTGACATATCTAGCTTATTAAAATACGAAAATAATTTTTTTTGCCATTTTCACTCCACCCTATTACGCATAGTACTGCAAATTGTTTTATTTATACTGCTGCAAAATAGGTTACGTATACTGCAACAAAATATGTTACGTATTGTGATTCAAAATATGTTACGTATTCTGATTCAAAATATGTGACGTATACTGCTGCTAAATATGTAACGTTTTATTTTCAAAAATGTCACGTATAATGCTGCAAAATATATGTTAGGTATACTGCTGCAAAATATTGTACATATACTGCTTCAAAATTTGTTATTTTTAATGCTGGACAATTTGTTACGTATACCGCTGTAATTTTTTATTTATACTGCTGCAAACAATGTTACGTAGACTACTGCAAAATATGTTACGTATATTGCTGCAAAATGTATTTAGTAGTCTGCTGCAAAATATGTTACGTATACTGCTGCAAAAACGTTACGTATACTGCGGCAAAATATATGACGTATACTACTGCAAAATATGTTACGTTTACTGCTGCAAAATATGGTTCGTATACTGCTGCAAAATATGGTAAATTTGTTATTTTTAATGCTGCACAATATGTTACGTATACTGCTTCACCCATCTAAGTTTGTTTATTTAACATGGAAATTTAGGTTATATGCAATAATTTTTCTCTATTAAATAACTGTTGCGAATACTATCAAAACCATCGAGGGGCTAACCACTCTTAGAAAGTCTGTACACCGATTACGCCGGATTACGCTTAGATTAGCACTGCCAAAGGCAGGGACTTCAAAGATTACGCGTAATCCCATTAGTACAGTCAAAGGTACGGCTCTGTACACCGATTACGCGGAGTGATCAGCCCCTCGAAAACCATTCTCGAATGTAGAGTATGAGAATTTTTGAATTATCATAAGTAACGTAATAAAAATAGGTATGACACTATTCTACAAATTCTAATTTTATTAATGATAGTGTGTTTTGCCAAAGACAATATAAATCATAACATTGCGTAGCGATATTTGATGTATTTTGCCACACTAACTTTTTTTTCGAAACGTATAACGCGTCTTTTGAAAAATAGACGGGAGCCCGCTCAGATACATGTTTCAAGTGAATACCATACTTGTCTCTAAAGCCCGATATAAAAATATCTCAAGAAATATTAAATTTTTTAACGGTAACCTTTGGAATTTCTTAATTTTGAAATATGAGGAAAATTTATCTGATTTGCTTATGTCTGAATTGGAAATGTAAATATTTAAAAACCTTTTTCTAAATTCTGAAGAAGCTTATCCCAATTACGTTATTTCTAACAAGAACATCTTCGAAATATTCCCTAGCGTAATAATTGTAACTTAAAGCCAATTTTGACCTCAGATAAAATAAATATCATTTTAAAAGACCCTGAGAAGTACTTTTTAAGTCACATTCAGTTAAAATTGGCAAAATGTAAATTGAATAATAAGGAAAACATGGGCACACGAGGTTGGAATGAAATTGAAAGTAGTAATTACGGTGAAATAATCGCCCAAGGGTTCTGTAACAAATAACGCCAACCAAGAAAAGTTCGAAATATCACTAACTTCAGAAATAAACGCTTCTAGCCAAGCTGGCCCAAATTATCATCGCAAACACCAAATGAAATGATAAAAATATTAAACATTGGTGATTTTCAGATACCCGCACTCGAAGACTACCGTGCGTAAATTTTTGGTCTTAAAAACTCGACGATCTTACCATCAGAGTATTTAATGGTTCTTCCAGCAAGCTCCTACCACTGATTGAATTATTTACGACTGCACTAATGTCTAATCAAAAGTCTATTCAAGATATATTTCATGTTATATCGGTAATACTTAAACGTTCATGTTTGTTATTTTAAGATTTACTTCAAGCTTTAACGGACAACGATACTCAACAAATACAAAATTGACTCTCTCTGAAACAACACTCAAAACAATTATATCTTGATTCAAAAGTCTACTGTGTATTACGAATTATCAAAAATCACAATTTTTCTATCCAGTTAGAAAAACAGATTATTTCGATGTATATAGTATTGATATTTATAGATATTTATTTGACATCGTGAAACAAGCAGAATTTCGACGTATCTAGCAAAGACTATTAGGATTTACACTGGATATTCCTGCAATGATGTAAATTTTGGATATTTAGATTTTAACAGCAAAGGACATTTGAACTTTTATCGGATTTTCAAGGGAAGACGTACATTTATGATATTTGGGCATTATATAGCATGGATCCTAAGACCCAAACTGGAAATCAAGGTGACTTTATCTGTATCTTGTAATTTAATAATTTTTATATTCTTTGTTTTATTATAACACAACACACATTTCAAAACTAGACTTCACGACTCAATTAAAAATAGTCATATTTATAAAATGGGTTTTAATCCTTTTCCGAGCTTTCATTCTGTGGTACCGTTTCAAACCATGTCTTATAAGTAATGGTGTATTATTAGTCATGTCTTGAAAACTACTACAACGCGAAAGCTTTCAAAAATATTCATAAAAATTGTTTAAATATTACTCCTTTTAGTGAAATATTTTGATTTCAAATATGTATTGTATTAAATTTAACTGTTAACAATAAATTCATCTGAAAACGTTTTTGATAACAATTTTCGAAATAACCTTCTTCGGAAACGAACCGATTGCTTGTAATAATCAATTTTATTTTTCATTGTATTGCTGAAGTAATTAAGCGTCAATTTTCATAATTATGAAGTTTTATTTTTCAATGGGCCTTGGGATCATTCGAAAATAAGATGGCAAAGGAGACTCCTCGCTGTTGTTACCTGGAAGTTGCACAGGGCACCAAGTTAGCTTCATAATCTGGTCGATAATGTTTAAGGCGTCAACTAGGTTTATAGACGAACCGACTATGTCCCATGCAAATGTAATGGTTAAAGCTAACTTTTACAAGTTGAAAGGATAGATTTTCCCAAAATTTCATAAAATATTTCTATTTGTCTTTCGTTGGTGACCTGTTCTCATTGTTGCGCATAGCTTGCTTGATATTGTTTCGTTTGACTCTCATGCAATTCCGGTAATGGATTTGTGAAATAATACATAAAAAAGGCCTAATATTTTCCAGAAAATATATGTTTTAGTCCGAATTGCTATTTTTTTTAAGGTTTTAGCAAATAAAATCTGGTCGCGCCAGGCCTATAAAGAAGATTAAAGGTAAACACAACTAATGTTGGTTATAAGGATTGTTTATCGATCGCCAATTCCAAGATGAAATATCGCAGAAAGAAAGACGTGCAGCTCTAGTTCCACCGTTAGTTGGTAAACCAAGTGTTTATATTTTTAATTGATTTTAATTAACTTAAATTTTTTTAAACCATTAAAATAACGCAAATCATAGTACTTCGACAACATCTGCTTCGAAGGAGGTGCCAGACTTTAACAAAACTAAATCAATCACATAATTTTATAGTAACGTTAGGGCACTGAAAATTTTGATTTAGTTAAAACAATTTACTCCCTTGATTCATATTATGCCGAAGTACTGCGGTGATTAGTGTTACATTAAATGTACGGGTTATTTAACCGTTGTGTTCTATAATACTTTGACCGTCACCATGGGTTCTGAAATTTTTAAACAGTATTTACTTGACCTATGACTCCTATTAAATTAGAGATAATTAAGTTTTAGGATTTCGATTTTCATAAATTCTAATGATAATGTAATTGTTACTTGCTATCATTTATCATCAGCAATATTTTGTGAATTTTAAGAGTATAAGTACAATTCACATTTATATTTGAATTTACTACGAACTCTAGCTCTAAATTTTCAAATTATTAGGTTTTTCCGTGAGACAGCCCTCTTGATTTGAATAATTCCATTATTTTTCGGAATTTAGAGCTTAACTGAATGATAAAAAAGCTGTTTTTCCCCAAGAAGGATTAGAGCCTAAGCTCCCACTCTCGGAGAAAGGGGTCAGAGGGGTTTCGTGGTGAATTGTTGTCAGCTGGGTAGAACGAAGCACTATTTAGCGCCGTCTCTCCACCACCAAAATCCAAATTTTTTGGCAACGCTCGGTTGAAGTAATGACTACGTGTTCATTGTTTGATGTCTGTAAGCAATACGAGTTTATTGTTTGATGTCTGTAATCAACACGTGTTGATTGTTGATTTCGATAATCAAATCATGTTGATTTTTTATTTTTGTAATCAACACGTGTTGATTACAGAAATAAAAAATCAACATGATTTGATTGTTTGATTTTTACTTTGAAAATGACATTTAATGATCATAATTATAATAAAGTTGCAAATATTAAAAAAAAAATACTCGGGCCCAGAAACGAAAAATAGATATAGGTAAGAAATAATATTACCAAAATATTACATATAGATTTCCCTTTTCCCAACTTTTGTAGAAAATATAATGTGGTCAAGAGAAATTGTGGATTTCAGTGACGGTAACATCTCAAGAGTTACTAGGCTGTAACTTGAAATTTTTCTAAAACTTAATAAATTTGGGATATATGATAAAGTTTGGGATTCATTCACTATGTCAATTGGCCATTCGCATTTGCTTGATGAACCATAAATTTACGGCTACTCTTTTCAGAGGGTGTATTTTATTTTGCACCATATCTGGAAAAGAATCTGGAGTATCCTCGCGCAATTCCGTAACATCAATTGGCGAAATCTCAATACTTTTAACACATTCAGCGTTAGGACTGAATTAGGCTGACAAGCTACTTCCAAATCTAATGGTATATCATAAATAGAATTCAATGTTACATTCTCAAGCTCCGTTGTTACGACTAAATCTGGTACGGAAGTTAAAGTTAGTTGATCATCCACTGTTCCGGAAAGCTTGATTTACCATAACAGTATCAGGAAACCAATAAGCATAGTTGTGATCCAGTGTTACTGAAGGCTATAAAGTTTCGGAATAAAATATTTAGCGGACGAACTAAAGGTAAAGCCAAGCATTGAATTGAATTAAATAACCATTTGGATATCTTTCACTGGGTCAGGATATTCTTGGGTTGGACCCTTCTTATTAATGAAATGTTTAGAACGTCATTTGATCGACACCTTTTCAGTTTTTTTGTGGTATTTTTTATATTGCCTCATTACAACTGCAAGCGAAAGAGTTTGCTTGAAAACAAATTCAATTTATATCCCAATTGGCTGTACTTGATAATGAATTTTACTTTCTTTCATCATTGAATAAGTTAATGTGGAACTCACGATTCATAATATTATTAGTATAGACTGAACTAATCATATAACATATACATAAATAAATACATACATTTTTTACTTGATCCTCGGGTAGGTTCTAATTTTTGCGGGTATATTGAGCTAGTTTTTCGGGTAGGTTTAGCTTCATTTCGGGTAGGTTTAGCTTGTTTTGGGTAGGCTACGAATATTTATGATAGCCTTTAGTTCCCACTCGTGGACCCAAGTGTGTCGTTAATAAATTTGTTTTATTCTGTTACTAGAGGCTATTTCACTTGATATTACCTACTCACAAAACACACCTTAGCCACATAAACATTAAATTAATTATATTTTTGTTTATTCGAAAACAAGCCTCTATTGTATGTGTTATTTGGACCAAAATTGGTTTTTTGGCCAAGGTGGCGCCATCTAACAACTTTCAGCCGGTTCTTTCGAAATTATTTTAACAAAGTTGGTCTATTTCATTCTGTTATTAGCGGCTATTTCACAATTTCACCTGTTACGATGTCACTAGGTATGATTCCAGATGCACCACCGTGTAGTATAAGAATGGGGCTGGGGTGGCGTCAATACGGGGAACACTTGATATTTCCTACTCACCAAACACACCTTTAATATTATCATCTTGTATCCTACGCTACTCAAAAATGTATCCGTCCATAAACTAAACTTCTGCCGATAAAATCCCCAAAAAGCGCACAATTTGGCTAAAACCCGACGAACGGAAAACACTTAACACAGAAAATTTGTCGGTCAAATGGTCTTTTCATCCATTTTTTAAAACCCCAAAAAAGCTTTCGATCAAATGGCGTGCGATCATTGGGACCCAAATCGTTTAGAACATACGTTATCATGCGCTTACAAATTAGTAACTGTTATATCCTCCTAAGTTATTGCATTTATACCCATCGCGTTTGATTTCGATTTTGGAACGTGGAAAAATAGCTCACCATCAGCAGGAGACTCCTTCGATAACTGATGGCACGATCTATGTACAGTCTTGATCAAAAGTTCCTGGCCGTTTTCTTTTGGCAGCCATTTTATTTATATTTTAGGTAGAGAGCCGAATAAGGGCTTCTATGAAAGAATACCCTAACGAAATTAATATGCAGTGACAATTATTGCCCTACCATCATTAGGGCGCGAGCAAAGCCGGAAATAGCCAAACCCATCCAAAATGACGTCATGAAAAAATAAATATAATTTGTCGTGTCTACGCTTGTCCTTTTTAATTCCAAAATAAAGACTCTTATAACGTTTGCCGTCAAAGTTCAAGGATGTATCTTACATAGGTTGCTATTCTAAAGGGGAAAAAATACTATTTTTGAGCAAATTTAAATTTCGGAATATTTTTTTAAACATTTTATTTTTCCAACCCAAAAGCCGCTTGGCTAGATTTGGGTTACATTAAAAAAATTGTTTTATCATAGATAAACGTCAATGTTTGGCGAACTAACAGAGATCGCAACGATTTTTCACCGTAATTACATTGTATGACTTCTTGTTAACCCACAGTGAAAAGATCTACGAAATTGGCTCGCAACGTTTATAGTTAAAGCCAGTCAAAGATGTCTGATTTTGTGCATTTTGAGATGGTTTTCGTTTCGTATCTTTATTTATACGCGAAACATCGCCATCCAAAAAATACTTCGTGATATGAATAGCTTAATCTATCCAATGTAAAAGTCTAAATTGTTCAAAACGCAATAGGAAGCTAACTTGGCTGCAAGGGGTCGCGTGAAAAGAATATTTAGATTTGACAAATCTAGGAATTCTGAATAAACGAAATATGTACAAATATTTGTTGTATGCAGTCTCTGGAATTTTGGACAAAAAATCGGGGCTCGGCGGAAAAAAAATGGGTCAGCAATCATCCGCACAAGTACTATTTATAATAAATAGGAATAAATTATCTTCATATATGAACATGACAGCTAAATGGAATTAATCTTTTCTTAACATTAAGGTAGAATTGACGTAAAATTATATTTTCCTTTCAAAATTCAAATACCTGAATTGCCCCAAAGAAATTTCTGGGCGCTGTTTTGTTACTCAGATTTTAGGACACTGAAACTGTAACATAAACTATTTAATAAGGAAAATCTATCCTACGTCATGTTACGATTTGCATTTGTTGTTTAATTGGGCTTTGATTATAATTTGAGCATACACAACTTAAAATATGAAGGCAATTTCATTTTAAGAGTGAAATCCAATTGACGAAGATGAGGCCAGTCATTTAGAGAAATTTAGCGAATAAATCTTTGAATGATGCATTTAAAATTGGGTTTCTTTCCGGTGAGTTTAAATCCTTTTTCGTGTATTGTGTTTCCGTAATTTATGAACTTTAACACATGGATTCATGAGCTTTATGTTAAATTTATTTCAGAACAGCGTTTGGTCTATTATTAAAACTAAATTCCAGAAGGAAGAGGATATCTATTACGAAATAGAAGGAGCCGCAGCTTTAGTCGCCGATTACCTCTCGAAAGCCATGAACTTCAGGTCAAGTATTTTAAAACGATTGGCTTAGGAGTTTTAAACTGAACTTTTATTTAATGTGCTTGTTAATTATATCTTTGAACACTTGAGGCCTATTTACATTTGTCCAACTTTGTTGGTCAGCCTTTTCGTTCACACACTCCTGAAACGTTGTCGAGATAACGCGCGTTAACCAGCGATAAAAATTACCAAATATCTCTTCTACTACAAAAATATGTGAATTTATTTTAATAAAAGTATATCACATTTTGTTTGCGACTCTGTGTTGGGAAATTATGCACATAACTTTTGTTGTGGCATCGAAGTCTGGATTTTCAGAACATCAAAATTCGTGTATTCAACTTAGAACGGCGTCTATTTCAGCTGCGTTTACCTTTTACTGCGCTCATTTTGTGTAAATAAACGTTATAGAATTTGCCAAAGATGACGCTTCGAACGCTCCATTTTACATGACATAGGACGTCTGTAAAAGTTCGTCTGGTAGAAAAAAAACATTGCAAATAATTTTGATCGTTCAAATATATTTCATTACATTTAATATTTAGCTAAAGAGAAACATGTATGTCTTGTTTGCTAAAGCTCAACTCGTTTTAAGTAAATTGTTTGTATTTTCATACAGTTACACCTTTCATTTTTCCGAAGATTATAATTTTGGCTCGGAGCTTAAGAATGGTTCGTGGATAGGAAATTTAGCATATCTTTACAATAAGGTAATTTATTTTAAATAGATTATAATAAAAAATATAATAGTTTAAAATTTGCAGCTTAGAAACAGTCTTTATAAAATGGGTTAGAGATTATGAACAGTGTCTAAAATTTACAAAATTGAGGGGGTTAAACAATGGTCAGAATCACGTTCACTCTAAAACAAGATAGTTGCCAAGGGGAATACAATAATTATACTATGAAGATTGCCACAATCTTCGATTATTATAAAGATTGCAACACCCTTAGAATATTTTGAAGATTGCAACACCTTTATAAATATTATAAGATTTTAAACTATCCATGGAAATTGGTGAACTAAAAATGTTTTACTTTTATTAACAGAGAGACACGCATGGATCTTATAAAACTATTTAATCAATAATTAGGGTGTAAGGAGCCCACAATTTTACTAACAACTGAGCTTTCGACCCGCGGGCCTTCGTCAGAGTGAAATTTAAATCACAGTTTACAAGTTCTCTATATATTTACAAACTTAATTTAAGAAAAAAGTACTTTACAAAACGAAATCCCGACAATCAACCAATAATTATTTTTTTATTTTTTTAAATTTTTTTTATATATAACACCCCAATTTTTTCTTGTTCATAACCATTATTTAAATTCATCAATTTAGTTTTTGTATTACTAATAAACAACGCCTCGGCAAATCTACTTTTAAAAATATTACCTTCCCTATTTAATACCATGGACAGTAAATTAAGAGGACAGGTTTTCGATACACTTCCACAGTGCATTTTATTTCTCCCCGCGTATCAATCAGCTAGAGAGACTCCGAGGGAGTATTGCAAGGTCGTTTGTACGATACTTGTTTTTTTTTTTTCAAATAACCTTGGACGACTCCCTTAGTGTGATTGGTTTACGGGGGCTAAAAACCAAACTTTTTACCGATCCTCTCTAAAATCTACTATCCATGATATTACATCCGGTTCATCGAAATTAACTACACAGTCATTATTTGACGACCAAATATGGGTTATAGATAAAAAATATTTAAAAAAAAAATTAAAAAAAAATTATTGATTGATTGTCGGAATTTCGTTTTGTATAAAGTACTTTTTTCTTAAATTATGGTTGTATATATAGAGTTGTAAACTGTGATTTAAATTTCACTCTGACGAAGGAACGCGGCTCGAAAGCTGAGTTGTTAGTAAAATTGTGGGCTCTTTTCACCCCTATTATCGATTAAATGATTTTATAAAATCCATGCGTGGCTCTCTGTTAATAAAAGTAAAACATTTTTAGTTCAACACCTTTAGAATATATAAGAAGATTGCAACACCATGTGACACGTTTTATTTATAATAAAATATTTAGTACAATAGTTTGTTGTCTAGGGGTTTACTGATTCAAACAATGAATATATATACATATATATAAATATATATATATATGTATATACTGGGGGAAATTTGGCTCTGGTTTAACATAGCCCTGTCATCGAAACACGACACGAAGGTTCGCTGGTCCAGGCGCTGTGGCATCTTCGCCGTAGGGTGCCGGAAAATTGTTTTGCCTTTCGTTGTACAAGTGCACTAAAATAAAGTGGCTTCAATTTGGGTACGACAGTGAGCCTTCGACACCAAAAAGGGTAAAACCAGAGTGGGTTAGAAAAATATTAGTTGGGAACGTTCATAAAATTTAAATGTATCTATAAAGGCTACAAATTGTTACAACCCTTAGACTGAATATGAGCATCGCACACCATTGTGCCCATGCTTCGCTGGGAAAAAGATTTCCTGAAATCGACACAAAATATCGTATTTAAAATCTGAAAATCAATTACAGATTTGTTAAATGAACTTGAAATTCAAAATACGGTAAACAGTATTGCTTAATTCGATTGCAAATGCTGTAGGCCTAATATAAAAACCGAAAACAGGACAGTATTTCTGCGAACCTTAAAGGTAATTTTATTTTTTCAGAAAGTAGACATGATGGTATCAGCGGTGTATTTAACGGAAAGGAGACACAAGGTTTTCGGGTCTACTTACGTTATTGATATTATGAGTTCACAAATTTTATCTTCAAGTCATTTCGTGGGGTTCACAAACTTTTCTCATATTATGAAGGGAATGGAAAATGAAGTAAGAGGTCATTCTGTCTATATTAAAAATTGCTTTTAACAAAACGTGTTTCCCATTTTCAAGGTATGGGCTTATTTCTTCCTTTTGCTAATTGTGTGTATTGTCGTCACGACGCTGAAATTTCAAAATCTAAGTATTTCTGGTAAACGAAGTCGCTGTCCTGTCACCTCCTTCGCCAAACCTTTCCAGCAAAGTGTTTCGATACATTTAAGAGCCATTCTTCAAACGAGTAAGTATCGATGTTCGAAAGAAATTAATTTATAGTCACAGTGCAAGCTAGCAGCGCCGGAAAACGGGTTCATGAAACGCATTATGGATGTTACCTTTCGATACAATGACCTCACGAAACTCTTTGAAACGAAATGAAACGTGAGTTAAAACACGCACCCAAAAATAAAGGGAAATAAATGGTTTAAAAGTTATTACTCATAATCAAGGCCGTGCAGAGGGAGCACGAGGGGTCAAATCCCCATGGCTAAGTTAAAAAAGCACAGAAGCATACGTTTGAGGGCAAATCGCCTTGCCCTTCACCTCACCCCTTCCTTGAAAATGTCAGTAAGAAGGGCTCGCGGTAACATAATTTTCCCCTGAGCCCGAAATGTCTGTGCATGGCCCTTCCAGTCTGGCTAGAGGGCGACTTAGGCTATGCAAGTTGTCTATTGAATTAGTTTGAGGGTAAAAAATGAAAAAGAAACTTTTACGGAAGGCTCAGACTATACAACGTTTAATGGCGAATTAGTTTGACCCATTGGGCAGGATCACTTTGTTTCAGGGTGTCCTAATAATCATGATTAAAAATGTAATCATGATTTAATCATTTTTAATCTTTCTACAGCCAAAGCTACAAATTTAATTTTAATCTAATCTAATCATTATTTAATCAAATGAGGGTGTCCTAATACTCATTGGAGTGAGCTGCCCCTCGGTTTGACCCCCAATATGCCCAAATCATTAGGAATTAAATTAAATGTGGGAACACCAAAATCTGGTACACGTTTTAGAGTGGACCAACACAAATCTTCTTTCGCGTAAACGACCAATTTTTGGTTCTAATTTTTTTTTATCATCCATGTTTAGTAATTAGCCTTTCCAGTTTATATTAAATTTTTAAACTGAAAATACTCATTCAACCAATGAAATTGAGTCATTCTATGACGTCACTGGATCGTTAGAAGTTAAACGTTGTTGGGTTTATTTTAAAGTGATACGATAGAGAAAACCAAATAGTAATTGGGATAAATAACAAATATTTGGGACAACAATGCTAATAACCTCATTTTTGAATTATAAGGCATACCATCTCGTTGGATGATTAGTGACGTTCGATTGAACTTTGGATTTTGGATTTTGGGAACACTTGTCATTATGAAAGCCTTATCTGGAACTTTGAAATCGGTTATTATTCAAGAACAGGAACTTAACGTAATTAACAGCATCGAAGATTTGTTGCTGAACACCAAGATCAAACTGTACGTGCCGGAGGGTGACGATTTCAGTGTTCTTAAAAACGTGAGTTAAAACCAATGATGTTTAATAAATTTAAAAAAGAAAGTTACAAAATATTTAAATAATATTTTGGAATCTTCAAGACTTATTTCGTTAGGGACGAAACACTAGTCCCATACTGTTAGGAGAACAAAATTATTTAATTAAGACAAATGACTTAAAACATGCCTTAAGCTTGTTTGTTTAAATCATCAACGAATAGTCAAACATACCAAACCTATTTAATTGCTTTAAACTTTAATACAGGGCTCATTTGGAGCTAGATTAAAATTTCTCTTGTTGAAAGAGAACCAAAAAGTGGGACAACTTTCCTTTCTCCTGATTTACCTTTTCAAACAATATTATAAAACTAAAGGTCAAAAATCTGATTGAAATCAAAGCATAAAGAGGTGGGTTTGAGAACGAAGATTGAACCACGCGTGCGAAACGGGCAATCCAACGTCGCCAGACATTTGTTGGTTTAAACGTTATCTCCACCATCTCGTTTAGAAATTTTCCCATTTTAGTACAACATTCTAACCCTTAGATCATAGATTTTATACATACATTTAACTTCTACGTGTTAATTCCAAATAGCATAATATTTTCTACACCTTCTGTTTTACTATTTAGAGCATATAGAATTTAAATATGTAATAAAAAATTGGTTCACAATAATTATATGACATTATTATACTATTGTTATTTGAATCAGCTTTGTTACTGAATGTTGACCAAGTAATCAATTGTCTGGTCATCAAAAATTATCCCCTGTAGCATTTTAGAGTCGGGCCGACGTCGGCTAGTGTCTTAAAACAGAAAGGTCGGCCTACTGTCGGGCCACCCCACTCTGAAAGGTCGAAATGTCCTAGTAGAAAAGTAGTCGGCCGACCGTCGATCGACAAGAAAATTCGACTCACTTCCGATGTATGTCCTACTCAGAAAGGACTATGGACCGACTCAGAAAGGACTATGGGCCGACTCAGAAATGACTATGGACCGACTCAGAAATGACTATGGACCGACTCAGAAAGGACTATGGGCCGACTCAGAAAGGACTATGGGCCGACTCAGAAATGACTATGGACCGACTCAGAAATGACTATGGACCGACTCAGAAAGGACTATGGGCCGACTCAGAAAGGACTATGGGCCGACTCAGAAAGGACTATGGGCCGACTCAGAAAGGACTATGGGCCGACTCAGAAAGGACTATGGGCCGACTCAGAAAGGACTATGGGCTGACTCAGAGAGGACTATGGGCCGACTCAGAAATGACTATGGGCCGACTCAGAAATGACTATGGGCCGACTCAGAAATGACTATGAGCCGACTTCAAATAGGCATATTTCCGACTCGGAAACGACGTTGTGCCGACGTCAAATTAAATCGCACTTCGGAACTCCCACTTAATACCAATTTGATGCCTTAACAGTAATTTAGCTGAGATTGAATCGATAATAATTTTCAATAAAAATGAGCTATTTATATTAATAGAACTAATCCAAACAATATACAAGTCTGAAAATCTTTTGGCGAAGTACATAGAATTAATAAAGTAGTGATATAGAAAAGAAACATTTTAATTAAGCTTCTAGATTTTAATACGTAAAAACAATTACAATTCAAATACTTTTAACAAATATCATTATCTTTTGATGTTGTAGTCTAATTATATTTTATTTATAAAACACATGACCTTGTAATTGCCAAGGCCTAACAGCTCATGCAAAACATTGTTCACAAAGCTATAATTAATTGATATAGATATTATTTATATTGATATATTATTGAAAAACTTACTTTTTTAGTTTAGATTTAATGTATTTCTCAAGATTCCAATGATTTTCCATTAATTTTGAATAGAAAATTAAGCGCACAAGTCAACAATTACACCTCCCATCTCAAGCGAGTTCGCCAATAAAATTCTATAATGCTGCTAGTCCGGAGATGGCGCTGCGAAAGTATTAACTGGCGCGTGCTTTTGAATTTTTTAAACTATGAAGCGTTTGTGATCGTATCAATAGGCCTATTTATTAGTACATTTTAAATTTTTTAATCTATTTAGAGTATAATTAATCAATATAAATAAAAATCAGGAATTAATATTTTGAAATAATATCGTAAATCGCAAACCCCTGTAACACATGAAGTCGGTTTAGAGCAAAGACTATATACGCTTCGCTTACTAGACAGGCGTCTCCATACAAAAAACCTGTTAACACTTTCGAAACACGGGAGAAGCCTTTGACCAGCCGTTAGAGGCACCACTAGTAGCACTCTGAAGCGCGAGGAAAATTTTGACCAGCGTCTGCTATCGTATGCAAGTTGAGCCATTGAACACGCCAATCTATTTATATATAGTCTTTGGTTTAGGGTCGGGGTACGGTCGATAAGTCGGTTTATAGCATTGAGTTGGGAATAAATAGAGGTACAACTAAATCTGTCTGGCGCGGGACCAATTTCGTTCCAAAAGGAGACTTTATCAACTTTATCGTTCAACCGTGGGGGCATCTGTCTTTATTGGTGGCAACTATTGCAATTGAATTTTTTCGCGAATCTGATGCGAAATTGAAATCTATGATTTCTCGTAACAAACAAACCTTTGAAGTTGTTTAAAAATAATTTTATTCTGTCAACACGATTCTTTTTAACTCAAGTTACGGTGAGTTAGCTAATAATTATTTATTTTTAGCCATATAACTTTACAAAATATAGATGGCGCTACCGCCTAGTTATAAAGATGAATTTCGTACAGTCTTATCAGATTAGGCCCCGCGTAACCATGGCAACTGGAATCGTAATTTTAATTCTAGCAGTATTATTTCGACACTAAAACCGTAATTTTTTTTTGGGACTATTTATGGTCGGTATGCCGACCATTATCCAACTTAAAATAGACCTTACATTTAATTATTGGATTCGACATTAACTTTATGAAACCGACCATATTTATTTAGGAAAAGGGGATATTTTAATTATTTTCTGACTATTTGATGATGATAAATTTTTTATTCACTTTTATTTTTTCTTCAAACTTATTTGTATTCGAAAATCTAATAATGAGATCAGTTTTGGGTCGGAAATAAGCATTAATATAAAGTCGGCCCGACGTCGTTTCGGAGTCGGTTCTTAGTTCTATTAATTGGCGGTAAAGAGTCGACGTTTTGCAGTCGGCCGACCATTTTACCCCTACGACATTTCGACCCTCAATCCAAAGGTCGGCCGACTTTAGCGTTTAGTACCTTTTGCCGACGTCGGCCCGACTCTAATTTGCTACAGGGAAGTAACTTCTTATGCAAATTAATTTCTAAAAATTAATTAATCATAATTAGTAAAAATGAACTTCAAGTATAATTATAATTATACAATAAAATACAATTATTTTAAAAATATGTGTGGTCCTTATCAAGTCGGCATATCGACTGTACATTAAAGTCGACTTGCCGACTTTATAAAGTCTCAAAATGGAAATTTGTAATTTTTGGGGTAAAAAAATTGAACAATTTGAGTCGGCATACGGTCGTCGACCTGAAAACGACTTTTAGACCCATACCCGACTCTTGACCGACACCCTAATGCTACAGGGGATCTGTATAAAAATGTTCTGCCGGATACGGGAAAATATAAAAGATGTTTGCATTATTTTCAAGATCAAGTGAACAATTACCACTCATGGGCCGTTTTAAATAATAGGCAAACGAGACTCAGGCTATAAGCGCCAAATCACACAGTCATCACTTTGCCCCTTTAGCCAAAGGGCGCTGATAATGAAAATGACAGTCAGTGGCGTAGGCAGGGGCGCTAACTTTGGCCTAAGCTGATTATTATTAGCCTAGTTAGAATATTTAGTATTTTGTAGTGTAACACTCATTATGATTTAATTAATGGTACTTTAAAGAAACCAGTACCTACATCTTTCACAGACATTTCTGTTCGCCACATTATTTATGGATAATCTTCTTAGAGGTGTACAAGTTTTGTTATGTATAATAACAAAATGTGAGATCCTAGTTTAGCTTTTCTAACGATCTTCTTACTTCCCAACGGGTTTTAAGTCTAATAATAAACATTATTTCAATCGACCAATACTTGACATAGGAATAAATTGGAAACAATATCTTTGAATTCAGAGCAGCAGATATAATAAAATTTCATTTCAGACGTTGGAAAGGAAAAAAATGTTATCACTCGTCGAATATCTCGACAAAATTGCGACGACTGGTGCTCTCAGTTACGAAAAACTACTAAAGCGGAAAATCTACGACAACGTTTGGGGTGGCGAAGTTGCAATAATTTATTATAAGAGCTTTTTGCAATCATTCCTAAGTTCGTTTTGCGGCACCTTCAAAGGAAATAAACGGTTTGTGTTTAGCAAAACATCCTATTACCCAGTGCCGATTGTATTTCTCGTACGGAAGGATTTTCCATATCTTATCTATGGAAAACTCAACGAATGGTTAGTAGAAAACGATAATGGAAAGCTAAAGTTCAATCCAATCTAAGCTACACAAAGGGGCTGATCTTTTCCTTAATTATTTTGACATCCTCGTATGATACATTTTTAAAATCTTAATTTAAGGCTGGTTGAATAGCACTTTTAGCCAATCGAGACGAATATCGAATACCCAAAATTTTCAAATCGAATCCTGAAACGAATGGTAGTTTTCGATCCAAATACCGTATAGTTAGGCTTTATCCAAATAATACCTGATTGAATAGTCATCGAATATTCGTCAAATAATCTGCCAAATATTCGTCGAATATAGGCTCAAATATTAGTCGAATTACAGGTCTAATAGTCAAAATATTTTAAATTCTAAACCCTAAATAGTAGAACTGAATTATTTAATGACGTCATAGGTGACCTATGACGTAATTTAAAAGACTAAAACTATCTGTACACACCAACAAATATCTGCTGAGAGACAACTGACCAATGACGTATGTTATGTATATAGTACTGCCCTAGAAATTATTTTAATATAACCGTCCACCGCCAAGTGAGAGCTCTACCATAGAAATTTCTTCCCCCAAAACAGGTTTAGGCTACACTCTCCCCATCGCTCCCCATAGACCGCAATGCGGTGGTTTATGCCGATTGGGGAGGCGGGAAAAAGAGTCTATATTTTTCGAGTATTCGCCGAATATTTAATGAATAATAAAGACTGAGTGATAGAAATGTTATTCGATATTCGATCAAATACCAAAAGAAGCGAATATCGATACGGTTATTCGTCTCGATATTCGACCGAATTATTCAGTTAATTCAGTTATTCGCCCAGCCTTATCATATTTACATCTGTTTCAAATCAATTCAGTAGCGTTGACTGTATATAGGTTAAAAATGATTAAATCATGATTACATTTTTCATCTTGTTTATTGGGAACCTATGTGACAGTGATCTGCCTCTTCGCTATAACACTGTGATAATAGTAGTTATTAGCTTAACATAAAAAATTTACTATCTAAACTAAAGATAGGCCTACAGACTTTTTGCCGCGAATAATCGTATGGGCCCCATGCTTAAATTCTAGCCGACAGCAGTTAAGAAAATGAACAAGTGACTAGGATAAACTACCACTTACCTATTATTTTAGTTTCATCCAAAAACGAAACATTCATTAAATAAATCAAAAAGTTCATACAATGGAGTAAATATCAATTCATAATTAAAGAAAAGAGGTTTCGTTTTGAATTATGAATATGAAATATGTAACATAATTGTAAAGAATTATAAACTTATTTTAAAAATATTGTTTGCACACTTATTTGAAATATTTCAGTAATTTATTTTCTTTAATTAGCATTCTTCATTTACAAGAGAATTATATCATCGTTCGATATCTGGAAATCATGTTGAAGAAATACAGGGATTGCGAGTATGATGCTGATACGGGTCCGACAGTTTTGGGCATTCGACACTTCTATTCAACCTTGAAACTGTTCATGTATCTTTTAACTTGCAGTGTTTTAGTATTTATCTCGGAAGTGTTAGCATACTTCATTGATATTTATGTCCAGAGTTATTGACTCGAAAGAAAATTTTTTTGTTTTAAAAATAAAAAAGCATGATAATCCACGAAGTAGCAATCTTTTTTGATTATTAATACTTTAAATTAAAGCTTGTGTAAAGTTCTTCATATCGCAGACACGTTCTTTATTTGATGATTTTAGGGATTAAAAGCGACACCATTTGTAAAATACATCTGGTATTGCTATTTATTTGGTTTGTGTCTTCCTGTATTTCTGTCACATTTCTTCAGCCAGACACTGCATCTGAATAGGGTGCATTCAATCCGTATTTCAAATTTCCCGAGTAAAACCCAAAGCGTCATCTAGGGTCGGAATGGTTTCAAAGGAGGTCGATCGGTCATCTTGTCTCTCAGTTGTTCAAAAACGGATTGCTAGTAATTGTGAATAATGTGAAAATTAATTTCAATAACCATAAAGAAACGTTTCGTGCGGGATATGCGGAAGGCATTTCTGAAAGTGATAAATTAGGTATATGTGAAAAATATGCATTTTAGGTAATATAGACCCATGGATTAAATAACCTTACAAGCATTTAATCCATGATAGACCCTACGAATTAACAAAAAAAGACTTATAGTACAAGTTTCGGCCAAGGTTTAATAAACATTTGTGGTCTAAAATAACAAACGAGGATATAGTTAGGTATCTTGTTTTAACAACCAGTTTTGTTAAACCTTCAATGATGAAAGCGTATAAAGCGTTGGATGCTTATACTTATTTCACCTCTAGATGGGTTCATAACACAATATACCCCAAGATTTTTGATGATCGTAATATTTTACTAATTGGAAAAATAAGTTTCCAAGTTCCCCTTATTTACAATTTTTCTATTTATATGATAATCATTCGCAATGTGTATAACAAAATGCTCTGTAAGTATACGTTATCGCTAAACCTTTCGCTGAAATCGTAACCACACACTGCACCTGTATGGCAGGCTTAGGAGAAGCTTGCTCCTATGTAATAGCGATACTGTTTGTCATAGAGACTGGAGTTAAATTTAGAGACAGAGTTACAGGCACAAGCAAGGCTTCCGTTTCTTCAATACCTTCCATGTAAGCACGTGGACATTACTTCAGCGATGTTGAAGAAACTACAGTTGAACGAAGCTGTGTTAGTAACTCTAAGCCCAGAGAACAGATCTAGATCCGATGAAACGGGTAAGAGTGAAAGACGATAGCTAGCAGAGAGGAGTTTGATGATTTGTTTGATGTGTGTATATAATTGATATTGGCGGCGATTTTATACGCATTGTCTATTTTACAAAATTCATAACCTTAAACAAATAATTTGAGAGATTTATTGTTTTATTAATGGATTTATTCAAAGCTTCTAACATAGATTCGAAATTGCCGGCCATTCTAAGAGAATCAACCAACTCGACGATCCTTTTTCTAACCACCAAAATGGTAAAAGAAATTGAAGAAATGTCCCTATTGGTTTAAATATGGATCTGAAAGGATTACCGCTTCGAAAATGAAAAGCGTCTGCATAGATTTGTTCAGTCATTTATAATCCCAAAGAGGCACAGTTTTCCAATGAGACAATTGAATGAATAGGGTCAGACAAATGGAAACGCTACGAAAACGCAACATTTTAATAAAGTGTTGTCTAGTCACGAGGGTATCGTAATGGGTGACAAAGGATTATTTATAAATCCGGCATTACCCTTTTAGGTGTTTCTCCAGATGGCACACTTATTAGTTATTGTTATGGCGATGGCATCTGTAAAATGTTTCCATACTGCCCGAAACATGACAATTTTAAAAATGTTACGTGATTAAAAAAACACTGGTCTTGAACAGTTTTCCCATGGGCTATTTAAATCCAAAAGAGATCATGAATGCTATTTTCCGGATAAAACGCAATTTAAAATTTGAAAAGCGAAGTTTTGCGACTTTGTATTTTGGATTATAAAATACATCTATGTTGAAAGAATATTTATCGATTAAACATTTCGGAAGGATTGTGAAGAAAAGACCACAGCTTTTATCAAATTTGTTATTCTACCGGAACTAACCAGTCAATGGTTCACAATTCAACCTACTGTAAAATAAATTTGTTAAAATAGATAAGACTACCTTGAAAATGTTAAAATGGTGTAGTGTTATTGTATAAAATTAGAAGAGGGGTCGATTGGTTTTTAAAAAAATCAAAAGTTTTAAGGTTCCAGAGCACTTATTTTTTTAACCGCTGGGACTTTGAAAAAACTAACAGCTGATAGAACCTCGTAATTTCGAAATTTTTAAAATAATAAATGGATCAGCTAAGTACCGCATTCCTAAACTGCTAAAGTGGTAGTAGATGAGATGACCGCGTACTGGCACGACTTGCGATAAAAAATCAGCTCATAGAACGTCATTGGTAGGCCCAGAAGTATAAGTTACATGTGTTTTGGTCTACGGTTACTTTCAGGTTGTTTTTATCAATTTTCTCTTTCTTTCAGGGTGGTCGGGGGTGATGTGTTAATGTGCGGACAATAGAAAATTTTAAAAAGGTGCCTCTGATTGGGCCTCCAAAATCGAAATCAACTTTCAGTTCATAAAATTTGACATTTGGGCCTTCTAAAAATGCTTATTTGGAAGCAACTTTCTTCACCTTTTCAATTTCAAGATGGGTAAAGAAAGAATGCCCGTGTTTCCAGATTTTCCCATGAAAAAACGTTATCTTTTGAATCGACTGATAAGGGATGGTGACGCCGGGAGGGGGAAATACGTCATATGCTAGGCAGAAAAGTTCACCTGACACCTGTTTGCTAGTTACACACATAACAAACACGTTTACTTTCTTGGAATTTGACGACGTCAGTGAACTTAGCGAAGAGGAACTGAGGAGGAGATAGCGAAAACTTGATTTATCTCTTTCTCTGAAACGAGGGGAAGACCCAGAGGTAAAGCCCAAGCGTATTACTTTGATCGGAGAGGGTTATTCAGTCAAATATTGGGGATTTGGGTTTTAAAAAGTTTTTCACTTTTCCGAAATTGCAAAGTCACGTGATTTCAGTGATTCGAGTCTCTCCCAGCCAGTATTTTAATTAGCTTTAAAAAGTAATTTTTCAACAGCCATTTTCAAGCCTAATTACGAACTATTATCTGCTGGTCTCAAACAGCCTTTTACCGGCTAATAAGCCATTTGAAGCTTAATTTACCAAACAGCCTTTTTCAAGGCTAATTTGTTATTTATACCTGAATTTTTCAAACAGCCTTTTTCAAGGCTAATTTGCTATTTATAGCTGAATTTTTCAAACAGCCTTTTTCAAGGCTAATTTGCTATTTATAGCTGAATTTTTCAAACAGCCTTTTTCAAGGCTAATTTGCTATTTATAGCTGAATTTTTCAAACAGCCTTTTTCAAGGCTAATTTGCTATTTATTGCTGAATTTTTCAAACAGCTTTTTCAAGGCTAATTTGCTATTTATAGCTGAATTTTTCAAACAGCTTATTCAAGGCTAATTAGCTATTATATTTATATGTATTATAGCTCCGCTTTACCGAAACAGTATTTTTCAAGACTACTAAGCTATTACAAACAGTTTTTTTCAAGACTACTAAGCTACTACAAACAGTTTTTTCAAGGCTACTAAGCTATTACAAACAGTCATTTTGAGGACTACTAAGCTAAAACTGGCTTCGTTTAAAATAGTTTTTAAAAAATGAGCACCCGAAAGTTTTTATCTGGGGCCCAAAAACGCCAGAAGTGGAAGAGAGAAGATAGTTTTGATAGTAGTCAGAAAGGCGCAATGGAACGTTTTTTGAAATTATCTGGCAAGAGCCATCCCCTGGAGCTCAAAGAGTCGATTTAGGGTCGGGCTTTAGTCGAATAATCGCTTTTGGGTTCTGGTCCAAAGGCCGACTCTAAAAGTCTTAAACGTTTTTGAGATAACTCCACGTAAGTACCCTTTTGATCTCTTTTATGGTCGGTATGGTGACCTAATATTTTGGACTTCTTGCCGACTCAAAAAGACCTAACAATGTTTAGTATTAATTTATAAGAGTAATGAAATTCAGATAGTAAATAAGAAACAAACTTTCTTATTATGCCCTGTAGCATATTTAATTCGGGCCGACGTCGGACAAAGCCCTCAAATGGCTAGGCTGGCCGACTGTCGGCCGACCTTTGGTCTTACAGTCGAAATGTCCTAGGGAATTAAGGTCGGCCGGCCTTTAAAGGTCGACTCTGTGCCGACTAAAAATGTACCTGTTTCTCAAGGGGGGCGCATTCAAGGAACAAGTTTGGAACTTTTCCCGTCTCGGCTCAGAGATAGAGATAAATTGACGTCATATGTGGTCGACTCATATTTGTAGGAAGCTTATACCATACTGATTTGCGTATGTCAGAAAGACATTTAGTGGCTGGTAATACATAAAGTTCAAAACGTGTATTTGAATTTACTTAAAATAATATTCGGAATAGAGTAAATATAATATTAAATGTAAATCCTATAATTTCAATAATTATAATATATTGAATGAAATAATAATTATAATACATAAATATATTTTAGTATGATTTTTTATTATTAAGACGGCAATAAGACTTTTAAAGAATTATTTTTCTATTGGTCTTGAATTAAATTTATTCGCAAGATAATTTTTAAATTTCCTAAACTACTTGTAGTAGTAGGCTTATCATATCTACCAAAACAATTCTTTTAAGAGTATATTAAATTTATTTAAATTCCACAGACATTTAAGTTTAAGAAACTTAATAGGAAGCTCGTTGTTTATCATAGTATTAGAGTGTTCATTGGTTTTGGTAAAAAATGGAACTTCATTGCTGTTATTGGTAATACTATGAGCTTTACTGGTTTCTGTGGTACTTGAAACTAGGTGGGTTTTGGAATTATAATCTTCATTGATCTTAGCAAAAATAGGAACTTCATTTGTTTTGGTAATAAATTGATTAAGTTTGAATATTTTAGTATGTTCAGAATTGGATTCACAACTATTTACTTTATCTTGACTATTTAAATTATAAGCAGTGTTAAAATTGTCAGTTATTGTTTGGAATTTGGTAGGAGTCACATCCTCTGAATTGGTTTCTGGTAATTTTTGACATCCATTTAAGTTTTGAGTAGGTGCTGCTGTCTTCTTTAAATAATTACGGGTTTTTATCTGGAGAAGTTCGGATTTGAGTTTAGAATTTTCGAAATCGTCATCTAAGAAATGAGCTGAACATATTCTTGCATGTTTAATGTTTGAAGCTGAAAATACCTTCAACCCCCCACTTTTGAAAACCGGCTTTTGCTGCTTTCGGATAAGCAGGAATACTCCAACATAATAGTGTAAAAAATTTATCTACGAACCATGCCTGTTTCTTACTCCAAAACGACGTTGGGCCACAGTCGGCCCATTTTCAAACCGTGACTCTATAACGACTATTAATGTGATGGTTAACCGACTCCAAAACTTCGTCGGGCCGACTGCCTGAAATTGCGTATTTCTATTGCGTATCGATTCTGATGCTAGAGGGTTTATACGAAAAACCAAGACACCGGAATCAATTCTAGTAGGATTGTCAGCCATCCTGAAAAATGGCCGCCAATTATTAAAAGATTGTTACTCGAACCCAACCAACACGTAGAATAAAATATGAGTAGTCGCTTTTATTCCACGTGTTTTGACAATCTTTGGTAAGTCTGATAACCCGGTAACGCCGCGCCTTACAAAGAGTTGATTAAGGCTCGGGCTTTGGTCGAAAAGTCGCTTTTCGGTCCTGGTCGAAATGCCGACTCTAAAAGTCGTAAACGTTTTTGCGATAATTACTGGTAAGTACGTTTTTGTTCTCTTTTAAAGTCGGTATGGTGACCTGATGTTTTGGACCACTTACCGACCCAATGAGTCTTATCATTGCAACTATTAATAAGAGTCCGAACACGTACCTTAAATTGTAAGAGCTGTCGCGACTTGAAAAAACCATTGCACATTTATAACATGACTAAGGGTCGACTTATATCCAACAGTTTATTTGAAAATTAATCGCGCAGAACTGTGAAAATGGGCGATTTAATAACACAAATTAAAACAGATTTAAATAACTTCTTTTCTATACTATATTTCTTCTAAAAATATCATTTATTCAGCCTGAAAATGTGTGCTTTTTTCAAAAATCTCTTAACTCAAGTAGGTCACATTCGTGTAATTAAATATGTAAGGGAAATATATTGTTAATTCAAATCGAGGATAGTTCTGGGGAAAGCCTGAGCAACAACAAGGGAAAAAATTCTTATAAATCTTCTCACCAACTAGTTTATAAAATGTATTTAGACTACACTGAATCCAAATCTAGTGGATCAAAAGTGGAAGTCATAATTATATGTGCTCAACAAGATTCAAGGGAATACATCTACCGACAAAATTGGAAAAAGAGGAAATTGTATTGAAATTTTAGAAATTTTGAAACGAAAAGGTTCCGATTTGTATGCCAAATGTATGCACATCACTATAAAAAATAAAATAATTGGCATTTATGCCAATTTAGTAAGAAGAATGACTTTCGAAGAGGTCATCAAATCCGGTGGGTTTTACGATGAAACCTGAGACAATTCTGGGGTAGAGCGGCTTAGCGTTTGTATTCGATATACTAGAGTAGAAATAGGTGTAGTAGAAAGATTTCTGAGGTCTTTAGTTCTCTTATTTTTAATAACCAAGGGAAATAGCTGACGACAGGAATCCATACCTCTACATGGAATGCTTCTCCTACCATATCGCGTATGGTAAGATCACTCTGACGGCTTTGGCCCCGCTTACGAGAGAAAAAAAAACCCCTTTGCGCGCGCTCCCCTCTCACGTTGTTGTTTGTTAAGTTAACATAGTGACGACGAAAAAACCGTCAACCACATCGCGACGAAAACCTGCCGCGATAAGCATTCCAAGTAGAAGTATGGATTCCTGCTGACGATATTTGTCTACCGTGATTTTAGTTTTATTAAAAACACGGTCTACTTCACGTCGAGCCGCCATTTGCTTTAAAACCTTTCGAACAAAAACCAATATTTTTCGTTAAAGATAAATTTATAATATTTAAGATAATAAAATTTAATTAAATTATTTTATATCCGTTTTGCGAAGGGAAACTTAAAATGATTATTAAATGGAATAATTGTAACGTTTACTAATAAACGTTGAAAAAGTTGTAGTTATCTACATGCGTCTTTCGGAATAAATCACGTGTTAACATGCTCCAAAATGGCTTTTTCCAACCCTTAAACTAGTTGTAACTATTGTTTGAAATAACGTATGACTGTGAATTTTTTCGACGTTCTTAATTCGCTAAGATTTATAAAATAACACTAACGAAAACCCTGAGCTCCTTCGGGAAAGTAACGTCGCCGCTAGGGGTCGCAGCTAAAAACCTTTGGTGCTGCGTCACTCTCCTTTATTTCCTAATTACAAAAATTTAAATATTATTTGTAATGGATCATTTTTTAATTTCGGCCAAAATTTGGGCTCTATGAAACACTGCTTGGTAATATTCGTCTAACTTATTGATTAATTGCCAAGGTTTAGCTTAAAACGCTAGTGTGTACATTGCATCTACCATTTTTTTATGCTAAAGCTGTAAAATAAACGTACAATAGATTTAGTTACTAACGTTAAATTACGTGAACGCGAAAGCAGTATCGCCATCTCAACAACAATTTTTATACAATAACAATTTTAATATAATATCCATTTTTAGATATCTTCTGAAACCTAAAATTTTTTAAAATTTAAACAAATACTATTCTTAACTATTCACTAAAAAAAAGTTCCTGCAAAATTACAAATTAAGAAAGATCAAGATTTTAAATGACAAGAAAATTTTAGACGTTCTATACATTTTCCCATTGTATTAACCGCATGTTAAATCCCCATTCTTTACCCCAAAGATTATGTTAAAACTTGCGTTACCTTTATGGTAATTATAATCAGCTAGGCTAATACCCAAGGCACCACCTTAGGCCTAAGTCATCAAGCGACTTTTAAAGCCAATAATTCAGGTGGCCGGGTTACAATGCGTAGGAGGGTGGTGGCAAGCCCTTCATGGCACGCTAGCCATGAGCTCCCTACACTAACTATTAACGTTAACCTCAACAAGATTTATGGAAGGGGAAACCGAAGAGCTCAAGGGAAAACCCCTTAAGCCAGTGGGGAGAGAACTTGCAAACAACACAGAAGGAGTTGTTCCGAGTTCTCACCCAGTGCCACAAGCTGGGATCGTTTTAAGGACCGTCCCAACAATTAATGAATATTTAACATATGTAAAAATAAAGAATAGATTTTAAATGGTTGAATTCAGACGATTATTTTGTAATTAACGTTACTTACACTTCAACAATGTATGAAATATTGGTTATTCAATTAAACTGTATAGTTGTAATGAGAAATTTGTTACTAAAATATTAACACTGTGAACTTGAATATAAGAACTGTAAAAATTTAAAAATATAATTGTAGTTTTAACAGCGGTAAAAAACGTAATTTCATTTTACAAATCTGATATATTTTTAAGCAGACATTATTTCCTTCTTAGGTCCTTGAACAGCGTATGAGTTGATAGCGGCGGCTATTTATTCTCTTTACCTGAATAAGTTCTTGTTCCAACATTCGATTTAGTTTTATTTGTTACTTGGTACACCTTTCGGGCTTCAGCTCACCGGAGATATTTTGTTTATATACTAATTATTACAGATTTAACACTCTATTCGATAAACCACAGTTATTTTTAAATTTTCGAATTTTTTGGGCCTGACTAACTCAATACAGTGTGATGCTGAAGGAATTCTTACCCCAGCGCTAATAGTTGGTGTAGAGAGCTGTTGTCTCGCGTGGCATGAAGGGCTTGCTAGCACCATCCTACGCATTATAATCCGGCAACCTGAATTAATGGCTTTACAGGTCGCTAGTTTACTAATACCTATGGTGTTGCCATAGGTCTTAGCTTAGCTGATTATTTCCGTTACCGTATTTCTAGATTAAATATTCCAGGGCTTTAGTATTGTTATATATTTTATTTTAGAAATGAATTTTTTGTTAATTTAATAGTAGAAATTAAGTTTTCGTTCAAGTTTCAAAATTCGAATATATTAAATTTGATATTACATTCAGAAATTATATACCGCTGTACCCCGTAATAAAGACCACAAAATCGGTTAGCGTCATCACTTTAACAACGTTAATGATTAATGTATTCAATAGTTTAATTCGTTGTTGAAAATTATGAGCTTAGATTTCTTATCCACTGGACTGGTTAGTTTCCTGAAATGAAACATATGCATTACGACATATAGACTTTGTTACGCTCCAAATCGTGGGCTTCGCCAATTTAAACAATGCATGAGCATTATGGCTGTTTATAAGTAGACAGTATATTTTCTTTGAATATAGTTACAGCTAAGCATAGCCGTGGGCATAGGTAGCCCCTAAAATTTATCTAATGAGCGCCAAATTAAAAATATTTTGTGAGTTGAAAATAGAAAACGGATTGCATAAAATTGCTTAATAAAAATATGTGAAGCGCAAAACAACATGAGTGGCCACCGGTAGCGAGCTAGAAAGCTAAAAATCTTTTTTAGCCATTATCAACCGCAAAATTTGGGCGTCAAGCTATAGCGGACAATTTTACATTTTTTCACTTTTCGAAGGTGAAGCAGAAATATCAGATCAATGCAGTGGCGGCTTAAGAAGGCTGGGTCCCCGGGCCGGCGGCAGTGTTTTGTGACACCCCCCAGGACCGTGCAGAAGTTTTCACGGGTCCGTCTTCTTCAAGTTTAATCGTGCTGATTTGCACCCCCCCCCCTCGAGCTTCTCCGATGGCACCCCCTGCTGCCCTGGTACCCGGGGCGGACCGCCCCCCCCCTTAGGCCGCCACTGGATCAACGGCGAAAATAAAATATCACGCACTGAAAATAGTAATAAGTATTTTAACAAGGTTTTATTAAGTATTACATTCACCTGGCTCAAGGTTGCAAGAAAATAGTAACACGTTGAGGTAAAATAGTTTAAGTCAACGTGGATCGACTTCAAAACCATAAAGGTTCTTATATCGTGGAGTTTTTTTTTAAGGTTAACAAGTCCACGTGTTTAATTTATTTTGTATATTGTATAAAACACGAAAACATATGAAAATTTCAGACATCGGAAAAAAACGAAAGGGGCCAGAGGACCTTAGGTTGGGAGAATAGACATAAATTGGGCGATTCGCTTACTTTATACTTTAGGAACAACTGTGCAAAGTATGAGCGTTCTTAGACAAATGGTGTTGCCACGTAAGCAAACAGACAGACGCAAACTTTGCCGATAATATACCTAATATGGAACATAATAATTGGATGGAATATTTTGATCTGCTTGGGTAGTACGCACATACGTTGGCCCAGCGACGTATAATTCCATTATTCCTGGTGACCAGGATCACGTTAGAGGACGATGGAAAGTCCTTTATACCATGAGAGCCAGAGACTGCATAATTTCACTATTACCTTCAACCTCGGCAAATTATTACTTAGATTAAAACGAAACACTCGAGGAAAACCTACTCTAGTGACGAGATAACTTGAAAAGTCACCGAAGGAGTAGTTTCGAGTTTGCATCAAGTGCCGCAAGAAGGGATCGAACCCGGGAAGTGCCCACAACTACGATAACTCACTTATACGAATTCAATAAAAATTGCATTTGTAAAACAGTCGGGATTCCAAAAGATAAAATTAATTAATAACAAAAATAATTTAAAACAAGTGGCGGCTCTATCACTGCCACCTGTATTATGAAAAGGTCCCTGTTATTAGAGATGGGCATGAATCTATCAGATGCTTGAGCGATTCTTCGAAAAACGCTACTTTACTGGATATTGTGGTGCCATCTATTTATGGCAAAGAAGGCTAAATAAAAAATAGTCAAATGATAATGTCGTCAGAGAGCCATTGTGGAGTATTATAGTTAGACAACTTATACTCTATTTAGTGGAATTTAACGTAAATTATATATCCCGGGTAAAATTATCATTTATAAGTGCTGAAATTTATGTTTTTGATCATTTTACAAACGATCCAGTCAACGCGAGGGGCACCTATAAGTACCGCCTTATTCGACGCTAGTGACATCTATTGAAAAAAGAAATACTTGATGTCGAGCCGCCACTTGCTTTAAAAGATTTATATAACAAACTTACTTTCATATAAAGAATGATAAAGTCCATTGTATGGACTATTCTACATATTCACTCTCGGAAATTCAGTCCTTTGGTGGTTCTTATTAACTTACTTTTGTTCCAGTTGAGTTGCCGGAATTTTGACTTTCTTTTGTTACAGTTGAGTTGCCGGAATTTTGCCTTTCATCTTGGACGTTTTTTGGTTTGATGGGTTTGTAGGATGTCTGCATTACATTAAAGCTCCGATGAAGTGGCGTAATTGTGCCTCCTTGGACTCGGACGGAAGAATTGCAGTGCAATTCTAGATTTATAAGAATTAGTAACAGTTAATATATCTTAAAATAACAGACAAATTGCCTTGTGTCGCAACAATTTTCCTTGTAGAAGCTATCGGCCCCCGTAGAAAAATCCGAATCATTGTAGAAACTGAGTAGCCGTCTACATAATAATAATAATTATTATCAGCTAGGCTAATACCCAAGGCACTACCTTAGGCCCAAGTCATTTAGTGACTTTGAATGCCTTAAACAGGTGGCCGGGTTGCAATGCTTAGGAGGATGGTAGCAAGCCCTTCTTGACACGTGAGCCAACAGCTGATTACATTCAATATTACCGTTAACCTCGACAAGCTTTTATGGAAAGGGGAAACCGAAGAACTTGGGAGAAAACTACTTTAACCAGGGGGAGAAAACTTTCAAACTCTACGCAGAGAGAATGGTTCCGAGTTTTCACCCGTTGCCACAAGCTGGAATAGAACCCGGCTCCTCTTGCTGCGAGGCGAAAGTGCTAACCACTCCGCTCGAGCCAACAACGCTAACTACAACAACCCCGACACCCCCAACACCTTAGCTTTACTCGGTGTATATTTCAAAATGAAACTAAAAAGTAGTAAATCTGTACACTATAAATTTATTTTAATAATAAGTAACTACTTTAAGTGTTTAGTAATTATTTATTTTAAAAACAAATTATCTAGTAATTTAGTAAGATTAGATATTTTATAAATAAATTTGAAATTATTAATGATCAAATAAGAATACAGAAAAATGCAATGATACCATTATTGCTGGACGTCATCCAAGGATCCATGATTAAAGACTTCTATTCGAAATAAAGGATTTTATGAAAGTACGTGTTTATAATACTCGCTTAATTATATTTTTACGAATAAGATACTGAAAGGACATCGCACTTCTATGGGATTTGGCTTTCGACAGATTTTTTCAAAATGAAACATGTTGCTAAGCTTGATCAAAGGAGCCATTTTTCCCTAGCTCTTATAGTGTGTCCAGTATCAGCGGTTAAAAGTGGACAAAACTTAGTATAGTCTATTTGTTAAAAGGAGTCACGGCCCATCGGTTAGCGCTCTACGCTCGCGCGTCGCTAGTCCGGGCTCATTATCAATAGAGTTTTCTTGCCAAGATTTTTACACCTCTACTTCATTATTTCTTTTCTCGCAACTTATTATTCGATGAATTTTCGTACGTGGAATTATTTAATATTCAACATTTTATGAGCAATAATAAAATAAAAGAAATACTAAAGAAATCAGAATATATATGATTAACCGTTTCGTTGAATCCCACATTCAACACTCGCTCATAGGTAAGAAACAGTCACTCAACAACAGATCAAACACTTATTTATCGATACAGCACATACTCAGTTAAAGTCACGGTCACACGACAGTTAAGACTCAATACTTAAATATTTATCTACTGAGTTCGTTCATCGTGCGATCAGAAAGTCGTCCGAACAGAACGAAACCAAATACGACGCTCGGTTTTGGAAAGCACCCGGAATTTCGGCAAGAAACCTCTATTGATAGTGAGCCCGGACTAGCGACGCGCAAACATAGAGCGCTAAGCCATGGCCAACTTCGCGCGCTCACTACGCGTGCGAGCGTAGTGAGCGCGCGAAGTTGGCCATGAATAAGCGATGGGCCGAGACTTCTTGTAACAAATAGACTACACTAAGTTTCGTCCACTTTTGACCGTTGGTACTGGCCAAACTATAGGAGCTAGGAAAAAATGGTAATGGACAATTTTACTCCTTTGATGAAGCCCAACAACATGTTTCAATTTGAAAAACATCGGTCGAAAGCCAAATCCCATAGAAGAAGTGCGATGCCCTTTAACGACTATTTTCTTAGTTGAATTTGTAACATACTTTTTAGACCTTAATCTTTGAAAGAATGGCTTTTAAATTATTCGATCTCGTAGCACAATCCTAGATTCACTGTCGCAATGCCGATGGAAAACGAAGTTCAAGCCCTTTACATTCCAGCCGAATAGAAGACGAAAAATATCCTTGATACCTAAAGAGCTAATTCTCCTTGAGGAGATAAAAAGTATATAACGATTGATTAAATATTTTCGGCTCTTTGGGAGAACGAATAGGCTGACTACGATTTGAACTTTACACGTACGATTAGATAATAAAGCTCTTCGATTGACTAACGTTATACAGGGTCTTTTTTTTTTGCTCGGAAAAGTGTTTTTTTTCAAAAACTATTTATAGTACAGATTTCAAATTTGGAAGGTCAATTCTCTATACCGGGGGACATCAGTTTGAGAAATTTGAGCGTTTTCGGTAATGTTTTTCACCAATTTTGAAAAATTATTTTTCGACCACTAGGTGCGAGATAAAAAATTTCTATTATAAAGTTGTAGGCCGTCATCGAAAACCCTTAAAAATTGTTCACTCGACGAAAAACAACTTATTTATCAGTGAAAATTCGAGCTTGAAAAATTTACAAGTTGGTGAAGCCAAATTACGATTGTTTGAAACGATAATTGAAAAGGGAACAAGTCTAATACAAACGTAGTAGAGTTTTCACACTTGAAAAAATGTACACGTTTGGTTTTTAAATGCAGATATTTTATTCACATAAATTTTTACAAAACATTTTCAATAATATCACCATTGGCTGCAACACAGGTTTGTGCGCGGACAATTAAGTTCTCAAACGCTTTCTCTACCATTTCTGGTGTGACGTCTCGGCAAGCACTGATTATTCGTCTAATGAGTTCCTCCCTAGTTTCAATGGGCGTGGCGTATACCTTTGCTTTAACGAATCCCCAGAGAAAATAATCCAGCGGTGTTAGGTCAGGTGACCTTGCTGGCCAATGCACTGGACCATTTCTCCCTATCCACCTTTCAGGAAACTCGTTGTTGAGGTGCTCAGTTACTTGCCGGGAAAAATGCGGAGGGGCGCCATCTTGCTGAAACCACAACTGACGTCTTTCAGCCAATGGAAGGTCGTCGATTGCGTCACTCAGTTCGTTCTGTAGAAAATGTAAATACCTTTGGCCGTTGAGGTTCGTCGGCCACCTGAATTAAGGGCTTCAAAAGTCGCATGATGACTTAGGCCTAAGGTGGTGCCTTGGATATTAGCCTAGCTGATTATTATTATTATTATTATTATTAAAGGGACCAATCAAACGGTTTCCAACAAGTCCAACCCAAACATTGACCCGTTCAAATTGAACCTGGTGATGATATTCAAAACCCCAATGTGGGTTGATGTCAGACCAAAGATGGCTGTTTTGATGATTAAAGGGCCCATCTCTAGAAAATGACGCTTCGTCGGAGAACAAAACATGGCGCAAAAATTGTCTATCTTCTTGGACAGCATTTAGTAACCAGTTGCTAAATTCATAACGTCTTTGATGGTCTCCGTCAATTAGTCCTTGGTGGAGCGTAGCTCTGTATGGGTGATAGCGATTCTTACGAAGAATTTTCCACACACGATTTGCAGAACAACCCAAATCAGCAGCGGCGTTAGCGCAACTGTGACGAGGATATGCCACAAAGTACGCGAGTACATTGTTCTCGAAGTCTAAATCCGGTTGACCCAATCCGCGAAACCTAGGTTGCAAGTTACCAAATTGATTGAAATCGTGAATTGCTCGTCTTACTGTATTTACAGATGGTGCTCCATTTGGATGTCTTTCTGCGAAGATTTCAGTCACTCTTCTAAGGTTTTGCGCTGCTTCTCCATAGTAAATGGCAACTATCTCGGTACGCTCAGCTACTGAATAACGAGGCATTGTTCGAAATATTATCAAACACTGATAATAATCTCCCAAAGTTTTCCTTTAAATACCCAATGCATGTTTAGGATTGACCTATAGCCTCGTGTTTTTTAAATCCGGTCGTTTTTTTAACCAAAGTTTCAACTGGATTAGGTAATTCGGTTTCAATTATCGTTTCAAACAATCGTAATTTGGCTTCACCAACTTGTAAATTTTTCAAGCTCGAATTTTCACTGATAAATAAATTGTTTTTCGTCGAGTGAACAATTTTTAAGGGTTTTCGATGACGGCCTACAACTTTATAATAGAAATTTTTTATCTCGCACCTAGTGGTCGAAAAATAATTTTTCAAAATTGGTGAAAAACATTACCGAAAACGCTCAAATTTCTCAAACTAATGTCCCCCGGTATAGAGAATTGACCTTCCAAATTTGAAATCGGTACTATAAATAGTTTTTGAAAAAAACACTTTTCCGAGCAAAAAAAAAGACCCTGTATGTGAACCCTAGAGCATTGGAAAGTCAATGGGATTTGTTTAGCCCGCGAAAACCTGTCGTTATTATGGCTGACAATGTTTATTATTGATTGAATTATTCTAAGATTAAAAAATAGTTATACTCTTAGATAAAAGTGGCGATGTATTGATAATGCCAGAAATATCTTACGAGAGAAGTATTCAACACCCTATACTGTTGATGTTAATCGCTTTTTTGTTTTCAAAATGTTTTTTGAAACAAAACAGTGCAGGGCTAAATGCATCATATAGGAATTCCTATATGATGCATTTAGCCCTGCACACAAAATTATCACACCGACCAAATGATTTATTAAATAGTCCATATTCCTGTTCAGTGTAATTATATAATTTTGCACGGCTAGGAAAAGTAATTCGACGGGAACTTGGCGCCTAATGGACTTTACGTGAAGCCTGCGACGGTAGATAGATGGATACTTTTTCCATAAGAGATATATACTTGTGAATGTTGTATGGCGATTACATAAACGCAGTCTTACTCTTTTTATTCCAAAAGTTTCCTTAATTGTAATCTAAAATTAAAAGTTGTAAAAGAACGAAAATATTTTGAAATAAATTAACAAAATAATAGTTGAACTAGTACTATTTATCTTAAGATAAGATTACGAAAGCTTTGGGATGACACCCATATTTCTGACTTGCCTTCCTTAAATTTCCCTGTTTCTACGTAATTGCACTGAAGCGCCATCAAGGTAAGCCTTTGTTTAAAACATTGAGTAAAGATCGCCACAGCAGATGTTTTGGCTAGCCAAAATGTAAATTTTTTCGTGTAAGTTACACTGTTTTAAATGTAATATTAACCAAACATTGAGGTAGCGTTATTTATTGGTATAGAAAAGTTGAATTTAAAATTTAAAGCACCTGTAGGATGATTATAGGAAAATGGGTGGAATTTTTCGAAATAACCAGCTACAATCACTGCTAAGTGAGTGAGAATGGCGTACGTTTTGCCACGAAACAAAATCTCTATAAAACGAACTGATAACAAGAATATTTTTATTTAAACTCACAATCAGTAGTCTAATTTTCTCTCGACAAGAGAAGAGAACTGTGATGTATAGATGCACCGATATATCGGCCTATTTTTCTAATAACGGTATCGGCCAATATCGGCTTCGCTGAAGCCGATATTGGCCGATACCTGTATTAGAAAAAAATTTAGAAAAACATTTAAAAATAGCAAAATTCTCGATTAACTAACTAATGATAATATTTGATTTGATTGGCCGCGCCACGGACGCCGGACTTCAGAAGCTAGATCGTATATACTTTTTTTAGACCGGGAGTTACGAGTTTAAACCAATAAAAAACCACGATGTTCGATTTGTAATAGAAAATATGTATCACGTAAAATGAAAAGAAACATATTCGAATATGCTCTTGCAAACTTTTTTTGATGAAAAATTAGAATAAAATGGTATGACGGTGTACTGAACCGTCTTTTACAATTATTTTATCATATTCACTACTGTTATGATAGATAACTTTGTTAATATCAGCCGATATATCTTACAAAGTTAGCGCCGATATATCGGTTGTACCCATATCGATGCCTCCCTACTGTGATGGAGGCGAAGGTTTCAAGCGCGGAAGACTCCAGTTGTAGGGACTAGGCGTATAATCAAAATATAGATTTTACAGTACTTGTATTCAAATAGATTCGCATATGGCGCTATCTTAATGGCAAAACATAGTAAGCTAGATTGAATATAGTTTTTAGTAGAAAGTTCTTATTGCAATGACTTACGTGGGATTTCGTTATAAGAGAGAAGTACCACTTTTGTCAACAGTTTCTATATTTTATAAAGAAAACTTTTTGGTTACTAATGTGATGTTTTGCTACTGAAAACGGTAACTTTTCAGATATTTTCATTGGAAAGATAAGATCGTCAAGCTAACTTGGCAGTGCTATCGAAACATTCCGAATCACCTATCCCAACTGTCACTTACTTTAGACATAACTACACGGGGTAGCAACTTTTTTACCGAAAACTATATAATTATTTAAAAAACTGACGTGTGTAATTTATCTTTATTTGGCATTCTACATTTACAAAAGTATATTATAATATTTCGATATCTAGAAATAAGTTGAACGATACACAGGGACATAGGAACCAGGGGGCTGGGGTATTTGTCCTCAAAAAACTTAAAATAAAATAACAAATTCTTCCCACTTTTGCTCGGTTCTGAGTACAAGTATTTAAATGGTTAAGCCAATGGTTTACGAGAGTTGGGAAGTTTTGTAAAAACTATCTTGGTTTTATCTCCATAGATGTGATTTCTACAAACATTGTGCGTTTGTTTTCATTCCTTCGCAAATGGGCCGTGCTTTGATTTTTTTGGCGAATTCTTGAATGTTTAGTTTATATTACGTCGATTTCCAATAGCTTCGTGAAGTGATGTCCACTTTAAAGACGCTCATAAAATTACTAAAACTTGTAATAAAATGGGATTTCTACGACACTTTGAATATTTAGTACTAGGTACATACTTGTCCATTACGTTTCCTTAGCTGCGATACTCGTCGTCCATTAAGATTAAGATATCAAAAGCTAAGAAAAAACTTTGACTTTCCACAAAGGAGTATGGTAAGTGTGATCTTTCGAAACCTCTTTTACCATAACTTTAAGAAGTGCCTCCATTTCGTGCTGTATCTGGGCTTCAGATACGTTTGTAGAGCAATCCGAATAAAGTAATGTCGTTTGCGTTACGCGATTTAAAGAATGTACAATCGTTTGAGTTTCTACAGAAGCTACTATTGGCTTGAAAATTTTAACGAAAATTGCCGCAGTCTGTGTTTCTTGGTCTTTGTGTGCAGCTGGCTTCGCTACTTCAAAAATTCCGTTCGGTTGCGTAACGATATCATCACTGTCATTGTTAAATAACGACGGAATAGCACCTTCAACCAGTTTGTATTTAATTATATTCTTGAGTAGCTTGGCTTTTAAGTCAATTTCAAAGCAATCCTCCGTAAAATGTTCTTCACACACTTTATACGACTTAGCCCTACGAACAAAACCTTCGTCGAATTCCAATTTTCTATCCGGCTGTGGCCAGGGCTTAAGTGTCGTTACCTGTTGGTAGAATGTTTTGACTTTATCATTCGCATTTTCAGTCCACTGAAGAGCAAGATTAGGTTTTTTAACGAAATTAGGAACAACGTAGAATCGTAGATTTTTGTTTGAGGCCTTATTGCGACAGTTTTTAATAATACAGTTAGACATTTAGTTATCATTATCAAACATGAAGTTTAAAAGTAATGTTTTCTATTTATACAACCGCAAGTTTCATTGCATTCTTGCAGTTTAAGGCTTTTAAGTAATGACCGATATTTAAACGTCCTGCCATGTATTAGTATTAGTATAGTCTGAAATTTGGCTTTCATTGTCACGACTCCTACTTAATGCCGACAAAGATGTTTAAATTGAAATTCCAGTAAGCAATATAAAAATCTCGATTCCGTCTTGATTGAAAGATTACGTAGTTATTCAGGTAATTTTCATTGTTAAGCTTATTTATTATAATGAGAACTTTTATAATAACACCATTTCATGCTTTAAATATTACTTTTTCTGTATTAAAATAATTTTATACACCACCGACGACGTCAACCACGAGCGGATGGCGACCCGACAAAGTCCTGAATGACGTCAATACTTTTTGGATAACGTAGGACTGATGACGAAAAAGAAAAAGTTTGAAATGCAAAACAGTACTAACTTTTAAAAATGAAATAACGGTTTACAGACATTTAAACTAAGTTTTGACTCTTTACCTTCATAGGTGACGTAGGGTGTCCGGCTGGAGTTGCTTTAGCATCCACTCTTAATCCCACTGCTGTGTGCGAAGTGGGGATTGGTCCACCCGTTGCTGCACCTTCTGCTGGTTTGAGTGGCTTGCGTCAAAGGTGCGACCATCAGTAGTAGGGTTCTGCTACCCATGCTGGTTTTGTCACCTGTCCGGGCTTGGGAACGCTGGCGTAGGGCACTATGATGATAGGCCTCCTGTGGTATGGTCTCTGTTACTAGGTACACCGGGCTATAAATTCTGACAGACTGACGGCCCGATACTAAAAAAAGCTATCGGCCATCTATATCGCAACCTAAAGGACAGCACCAAGCCTAAAGCTTGTTTTCCACTGGCGCGTGCAACGACGCATTTCTCAGCTTTGAAACGTTCAAACGTTTTTACGCGCGTAAAGAAAATAACATTATGACTCGCGCTAGTGGAAAACAAGCTTTACGCATCAAGTATCGTAAACCCGATATTAATCCTGCACTCCAGCTCTTCAATTTCGGTTCCCAAATATCCTATTTTGAACTTTAACTCAACAAAATCTGTGCATTTTGGCTGACTACCACCTTCCATAAATCGAACAGGGACTGGTTCTTTACTTGCTACCCGTAAGCCTTATAATATTAAAATTGGTTTAATTTTTAATAATAATATAAATTATTTCCGCCATGTTTTTACGCCACTAAAATGCGTTAAATTTCAATCATTGTCCAGGACTTTGAAGCGCTCGAGTGAAGTGAGTGCGTGGCGCCGTCAGGCGCCAAAACTTAGTTTACGTGTCTGTAAACCGTTATTTCATTTTAAAGTTAGTACTGTTTTGCATTTCAACCTTTTTCTTTTTCGTCATCAGTTCTACGTTATTCGAAAAGTATTGTCGTCATTCAGGACCTTGTCGGGTCGCTATCCGCCTGTCGTCAACAGGCACGAGTATTGAAAGGAAGAATATTCTTGTGTGAGATATAAATGGTTTCACGAAGAACTAAAAAGAGTTTTTAGTCTATATGAAACTAATAATCGAAGGAGGGAATGTGAATTTTGTGTATCTATACTACACACACCCAGTGTGTGTGTTTTTTTAAGTTAAATTAAATTTAATATTAATACTAGGTCGTCGCAAAAACCGAAAACGGCATCTTCAACAAAGACTTGAGCGGAGCGAGCTGCAAATCCAGTGGTTAATTAGTCTTAGATTAATTAAACCCAAGTAGAGAAAGAAAAGCGAGATAAATAATTTAGTTTACCAAAGATTACTGTTTATTTGGAAAAGATAAAACAAAATAAAAATCGAAAATATCTGTACACAGGTATTGCTTATCTTATTGAAACTTGGCCTATGTGGTAATACCGCAAAGTATCTTAAGCCTTTCAAGTTCTGTTTTTTTTGGCAGATAATCCACTATTGTTAATTTTTAAAAGGCGCGCAATATTAAAACCTGGGTAAAAAATTATACCATCCAATAATTTAACTCGCGACACGGCATTATACGTCATTCCAAGGGGAAGCTTCCCTTTTCCCCAACTCCTTTGGCTTCCGACGGACAGCAATCTTTTCTCTAGAGTCGCTTTCCGAAGCTCCACTTTTCCTTTCCCCCAATGCGCGACGGACAGCCAACTTTCCTGGCAAGTTTCCACAGTGAGAGCTACGCTCAGTTATTTGGCTTTAAATTTTATTTCGTTTAGTTTCGTTTTATATTATTTTATTTTATTTGGTTTCGTTTTATTCCGTTTCGTTTTATTTCGTTTAATTTCGTAAGGTACCATAGAGTAACCCACTCACATAGAGCGGAAAACTATCAGTGCAACTTGTTAACACTTTTCGTACGCAACGTTTTGTTTTCGAGGCGTGAAATAAATAAGTTTACCTAAAGTTAAGGTACAATATCGGGATAAAAAAGTAAGTTTATACTAAAAACATTAAAAACAACACCATCCGCATCCGTAAACGAAATAATCCAATGTAAGGGAACTTACGTTAAAAAATGAAGAAAATCTACAAAAAATAAGGTCCAAAAAAAATCATGGAATCCTTCGATAAAAATATTTGTAAGCTTAGCGTAAGCCCTGATATTGTACTTTTAGGCAATATCAATATTGATATAATTAAACCCTATAACCACGCTAAAAGTTATTGAAGCATTCTAAATTATTACAGGTTTTTAACATTTAGAACGAAAAAAACTAGACTCTCTAGCGGTACATGCGTAGATCACTGTTTCGTTAAATTAGCCTCTAATTCCAACCCAATATCTTCGATATCACTTATCATTTCATTATTTTAGTTTAATTATCATTTATAGAAAAAAAACAGTAATAATAATAATCTGGTAGGCCAATAACTAAGGCACCACCTTAGGCCGAAGTCATCAAGCGATTTTTAAAGCCTTTAATTCAGGTGTCCGGGTTACAATGCGTAGGAGGGTGGTGGCAAGCCCTTCATGCCACGCGAATTAACAGCGCCCTACCCTTACTGTTAACCTCAACAAGTTTTCATAGAATTGAAAACCGAAGATCTCGGGCGAAAACCCCGTAAACCCGTGGAGAAAGAACTTGCAAACTTAACGAAAAAGGATATGTTCCAAGTTTTCACCCCGTGCCACCAGGGCCGGCTCAAGAAATATTTTTCACCCGGGCAAGGGGGATTTTTGGCGCCCCTCTTATTTTGAGACTAAATAAATTATAAATTTACCGTTTTCCTAACAATAAATAATCCCTTTAATCCCTTTCTAAATACTTTGTGTAAACGTATTTAACCTTCTTTATGGTACAGGGTCATTTTACATGGAGCTTGAAACACTAGGTAAGGTGGCAAGACTAGTATACCTTAAGTACATTAATTATAATGTCCATACTGAATAGTATCACGGTTAATATGTGAAATAAAAGAATTAAGTTTACGAAGAACCCGTGAGTTAAAGATAAAAATTATCCCTGGATATTTTTATTTTTAACTCACGGGTTGTTCTTAGTAAACTTAATTCTTTTATTCATTACATTAATTGCTTTAACATCTTAATTAAGAAACTTTTTACGGGTTTTTTTAAGGCCTACACTTAGGAACTTTTTAAAAGCGGTCGCTTGCTTTTCTGCTTTAACGGCTTCTCTTAATTTACTTTTTTTTTATATAAAAAGAACCAGAATGCTTCTATTTCTCGGACATCTTAATTCAATTCAACGTGACTCTAATTAATATCTATCTAACAAAAACTATTTAACTGAAAGTAATAAATGGCTTTCTGCGCGTGCGCGTAAAATAGAAGAGACTAACGGTAACCACGGACACACGACAGATTAAATCGTACCGATAGACTGCTTAAGAACTAGCCATCGAAAACGATTTAAATGCATTTTAGAATATTAAATGTAGGTTCATAATAGTCTAAGAAACAAATAGAATTCTTGAAAATGACCTGCTAGTTTATTTATCATAAAGCTGGATAAATGACAACGAAATAGCAAGCAAGTACATAGAAGTACTGTATTACTTTGGGCTTCCTTCTATTCTTGTGGCCCTAAATTGGTTAGAGTGTGCAATAACTGGTGGGTTTATCGGGGAGTCGGGGTCCGGCTCTTGTAACCCATAAGGGTGGTGGCGCACTGGGAGATGTTAGCTCTGATCAAATGGTCCTATCTCCACCTCCGACTTTGGCCAGGTTTGGCTGGAAACTGAGCTTCGACTCAGGCTAACGGGGAGGGTCCGTGTAAACTAGCCGCCTCGGCGGATTGGGTAGCCTGCTGTGGGGTGGTGGGCCTCCGTGTGAGGGCACGTTGGTCCTGTTTCCCGGCCTTATGGAGTCACACCGAGATCTCCGTGGCCAGCTGTGCCGGGTTATGTGGACCGCTGTGTCCCGTCGTTCCCCTTTAGGAGCTTTCTACAAAGGGTATGACTCTTTACCTACGTAGGTAGGGTGTCGGAAGGAGTTGCTATAGCATCCACTCTTACTCGCACGGCTGTGTGCGAAGTGAGAATTGGTCCACCCATTGCTGCACCTTCTGCTGGGTTGAGTGGCTTGCGTCAAAGGTCCGACCACAAGTAGTAGGGTACTACTACCCTAGGGCCTATCGACTTCCCGTAATCGGTGTACACCGTAACTGTAATGATTACGTATTCTTCTGTAATCTTTTGTACTTATTTTTAATCCCGTTATCATTTGTAATCTTCGTACTCATCTGTAATCACCGTAATCATTATGAAATAACGCGTACTCATCTGTAATCACGTGTAATCATCTGTAAAGTGCGTAATCATCTGTAATCACGCTTATTCATTGGAATTATCCTGTACTCAATTACTCATCTGTAACAATTTTAAAGTTTTGGGTTACCTGTGTACTCATCGTAATCATTATCTTCTTATCATAATCATTCTGTACTCATCGTAATCATTCTGTACTCATCGTAATCATCTGAACTCATTAATGATTACGTAATCGGTGTACAGGCAAATTCTTACTGGCTATCCCAACGCTTCTACCCATGCTGGATTTGTCACCTATCCGGGCTTGGGGACGCTGGCGTAGGGCACTATGATGATAGGCCTCCGGTGGTATGCCCCCTGTTGCTAGGACACCGGGTTAAAAATTCTGACACACTTCTATTCTTGTAGTATCGCCCAACCACTTTTTCTTCTTCATATTATATACCCTGGTTTATAATGAAAATCCCAGGAAAATGCTTAGTAGAGGGAAAGTGAGGGTATGACATCGATCCCGGGTTCGGGTTTGGGTTCGGGATCGAAATCCGGGGTTTAAGGGGTGAAATGGGGGTAAAATCGTCGAAAAGTCAATGTATTTAGGGTATTTCTCGCGACGATTTGTTTTCCCGTATATCAACATATTGTGTCCAGGCCAACTTGTTCATTTATCTACGCTTATCTCGAAAGATACTTGAACGTATATCTTATCAAGTTTTATCGTACGGAATAAGTTGAAATGATGTAAAAATTGATAACCTAGGCGACGCGTGCGCAGATTACCCCGGGGGACGCGGTTAATTTGAATTTAAGAGTGTTTTGACGTCATGGAATATTCGTTGTTAAAGTAGAATGGAAATATTTTTAAACTTCATTTTAATATCATTGTAGTATGCTTGACACTTGAACCAATCTCACGAGTATTTCTTAAAACGTATATCTCGATCGCGTTTTATCGTACGAAATAAGTAGAAATTATGTAAGTTGTATGATTAATAACCTAGGCAGGAAGATAGCGCGCGCGTGCGTGGATTACCTGGGAGGCGTGGATTACCTGGGAGGCGCGGATTGCCCGGGCGCGCGGTTAATTTGAATTTAAAACATGGATTCCCTCTCCGAAATAATTCATGTACCCAAAATTGGACCGCAAGTGTTTTTCTTTTAGGGGAATCTCTATGGGAGTTTAACATTACAATAAAGCTAATAGGTCCAGTTTGGGGTACTTTTGGTCCGAAATGGGGTACATAGGGCCGAAAATGGTGACTTTGGTCGTTTTAAGGGTACTTTTGTTCTATTTTGGTCCATTTTTGGGTACATCAGAAAAGCAGTTGGAAAAACGAAGAGCCTTATTTTTTTTTCCCACCCATCTCCAAACTCCAAAAATTTATTGCTTTAATTTATTTATCGCTTCTGTAGGTATAAAATAAGATAAAAACCACTTACCTATATTTTAATTACGGTAAATTAAAAATACTTAATTAGTGTACTAAGTTACGTTTAAAAGAACCTTTTGTAACAATTCCAATATGTAAATATAGGTATAAGGATTGAAAAAATACTTAAAGTGGTTTTACTGATAAACTCTAAAGGAATTTAACTTTAAAGGGTATCTTAGATTATTGTTTTTAATTTTATTCAAGTTGAAAACGTATTAAGAGTCCTTCAAAGTACTATAAAAGGATTTTATTTACGAACTTAATTCATATTTTCTTCAAACTTTCAATTCGCTTTTATTACTATTTAAATACGGTAAAATATAATTCTTATACACAAATATAGTCAGAAAGATACTATAAAACACTAAAATTAAAATTAAATTAAATTTGTGTGGATAAGATTTGTAAATATCATTTTGAAACTAATACCTTTCACGCTTTATTTAAGTCAAGCCAATAAAAACAATTACCTATATTTTAAATACGGTAAAATATAAATACATTTCCGATATGTAAATAGGTAGAATAACACTATGAAAAGTTCCTTTTTCTTCTTTTAATACGACAACACACAACTCTGATACGCAAATATATAAAGAAAATATAAAAAAAAAATTTACTCTACGTTCGATACGTTAAAATACATTTCCGATACACAAATATAGATAAAGAAATACTATAAAATGTAAAAAGGTAGAAAAATACTACACATTAACCATTATGAATTTAAGCTTACAACATCCTTCACGTATAGAGCATAACATATATGTTCAGAGTTAACTTGTTTCCTCGTTATCTTTATCGCATGTGTTTTAAATAGCGTATGGAATAAGTTAAGAATGTACTGAAATGGTGTATGTTTAAACCTCGTAGAATAAAGAGTAAAACATATGTTCAGATTCGGCTTGATTACTAAAGCGAATAACACAGAGACGTTTCCGGTGTAGTCACGTAGGAAGAAAAATACTACAACACTCTCTATACTCTACATTCAACACGTTAAAATATACTTCCGAAATGCCAATATAGGTAGTAAAATACTACAAAATCTCTATACTTTACCTTCAATACGTTAAATTACATTCCAATATGTAAATATAGGAGGAAAAATACTACAAAAGCCTCTTTTCTTGGCGTTCAATATGTTAAAATAGATTTCTGAAATGCAAATGTAGGTAGTAAATACTACAAAATCTCTATACTCTACCTTCAATACGTTAAATTACATTCCAATATGTAAATATAGGTAGTAAATACTACAAAAGCCTCTTTTCTTGGCGTTCAATATGTTAAAATAGATTTCTGAAATGCAAATATAGGTAGTAATTACTACAATTTAAAAAACGTTGGTAAAAAGAATATCATTTTAACTTATTTAATTGTGTTTTTTACCCAACCAAGCATTTATTTGAATAAAAGTGGTATTTATTTAAATAACCAATAGTTAAATAAAAATTGTTAAATGTTTAAATAATCGAAAGTGAACAAGCCTATTTTTTAAATAAAACAAACAGACTTTAGAGTTGATAAGATTTGTAAATATCATTTGAAACTAATAATTTTCACGCTTTATTTAAGTCAAGCAATTACATTTGTAAATATTGTAAATATTTTTAGGTAATAAAGAAATTAAGAAATGTTTTAATTAAAATATCTTTCATTTTCTACTACATTTTTAAAAATGAAAGAAGTTTAACAATATAATTATTCTAATATAATTTCAAAATCAGGTATTATTTAAAGTACAAATGCATAATTTAGTGAAGCAATTCTTATTTAAATGCTTTTATTTAATTAATTTGTGTATCTGAAATGTATTTATTGAAAAATAAGTGGGTTTTACTATTTATCACGGTTTTTTATATATGTATATATATATATTGGAATTGTTACAAAAGGTTCTTTTAAACGTAACTTAGTACATTAATTTATTTTGGAAGTTCAAAACGTATTAAGAGCCCTTCAGAGTATTATAAAAGGATTTCATTTACAAACTAAATTAATATTTTCTTCAAACTTTCAATTCGTTATAATTCGAATTTAAATGAAAACATCATGGATTATAGGTGCGTAATCTACTATTAGACCGAACGGATTAAAAAATACTTAAAGTAAGTGGTTTTACTGATAAACTAAAGGAATTTAACTTTAAAAGGGTATCTTAGATTATTGTTTTTAATATTATTCAAATTCAAAACGTATAAAGAGTCCTTCAAAGTAATTTAAAAGAATTTTATTTACGAACTAAATCCATATTTTAGAAGTTAGTTTGTATGAAATACTTACTAATACCTGAAAAATGGACTTTAGAGTTGATAAGATTTGTAAATATCATTTGAAACTAATAATTTTCACGCTTTATTTAAGTCAAGCAATTACATTTTTAAAAATGAAAGAAGTTAAACAATATAAAAATTTGTAAATATTGTAAATATTTTTAGGTAATAAAGAAATTAAGAAATGTTTTAATTTAAATATCTTTCATTTTCTACTACATTTTTAAAAATGAAAGAAGTTTAACAATATAATTATTCTAATATAATTTCAAAATCAGGTATTATTTAAAGTACAAATGCATAATTTAGTGAAGCAATTCTTATTTAAATACTTTTATTTAATTAATTTGTGTATCTGAAATGTATTAATTGAAAAATAAGTGGGTTTTACTATTTATCACGGTTTTTTATATATATACATATATATTGGAATTGTTACAAAAGGTTCTTTTAAACGTAACTTAGTACATTAATTTATTTTGGAAGTTCAAAACGTATTAAGAGCCCTTCAGAGTACTATAAAAGGATTTCATTTACAAACTAAATTAATATTTTCTTCAAACTTTCAATTCGTTATAATTTGAATTTAAATGAAAACATCATGGATTATAGGTGCGTAATCTACTATTAGACCGAACTAATTAAAAAAATACTTAAAGTAAGTGGTTTTACTGATAAACTCTAAAGGAATTTTGGAATTTTCTAGAATAGCAAAGTAAAACTAAAACGTAAACCAAGTTTAAAACGAAACTAATAACTGGGAGAAAGGTTGAAGTAAGTAATTTTTTTTGATTTTTCGTTTTTTAATTTTTGAGTTCCCTATATTATTATAAACTAAATTAAATATAATTTATGAAAATTTGTGATAAAAGATCTGCTCCTTCGTGTTTTACATATATTTAAAAACTCGAGATTTTAATGAATTGTTTTCAAAGCATGAAAAATATAGCAGATCCTTTGATTTTAATTGTAGTTAGTAGTTACTTAAAAAAAAGTCGCTAGCTGACTTGGAGCTGGTGTAGTTAAATTTTAAAAATGTGTATTTTAAATTTTGTTTGTAAAAGTTTTTTTTGAAAAAGTTTAGTATTATAGTTTAAATTTATTAAATAAAATAAAATATAAATTATACATTTGGTTTAGTATTTTACTATTGCAAGTAAAATTAATAGTAATTTCAATTACTTTTTTAGTTTTTTTGACAAATATGCAAACTATTTAGTTATTTCAAAAACAAATACGTCGAATTATTTGGTATTCGAAATACTATTGGTTAGTTTTTATATCTTTAATTTTATTTTTCAGAACAATTTCTCTTTGTCTAGCTTCTTCTAACTTTAATTTAGATGGCCTTAAAGCCAAATATTTAACAAATTTTGTAACCAAGTAGATGGAGCTTTAAACAATTTTTCTGTCATGTAGTCAAGGAAATGTTCAAATATACGTGTATTTGGTCATTTTGATGGTCAAATAGCCCAGTATGGAACTGCGAGATGATAGTCAGACATTGAGACGCGGGTGGCGCCCGTGCCCCAGCGTCCGCGCCAGCCCCGTCGGTGCCCCATTTCACATTTCAGACGTCGACGGAGGCTCGGGGCACCATCAGGGCGAGGGCGCGGACGCTGGGGCACGGGAACCACCCGCGTCTCAATGTCTGACTATCATCTCGCAGTTCCATACTGGGCTATTTGACCATCAAAATGACCAAATACACGTATATTTGAACATTTCCTTGACTACATGACAGAAAAATTGTTTAAAGCTCCATCTACTTGATTACAAAATTTGTTAAATACTTGGCTTTAAGGCCATCTAAATTAAAGTTAGAAGAAGCTAGACAAAGAGAAATTGTTCTGAAAAATAAAATTAAAGATATAAAAACTAACCAATAGTATTTCGAATACCAAATAATTCGACGTATTTGTTTTTGAAATAACTAAATAGTTTGCATATTTGTCAAAAAAAACTAAAAAAGTAATTGAAATTACTATTAATTTTACTTGCAATAGTAAAATACTAAACCAAATGTATAATTTATATTTTATTTTATTTAATAAATTTAAACTATAATACTAAACTTTTTCAAAAAAAACTTTTACAAACAAAATTTAAAATACACATTTTTAAAATTTAACTACACCAGCTCCAAGTCAGCTAGCGACTTTTTTTAAGTAACTACTAACTACAATTAAAATCAAAGGATCTGCTATATTTTTCATGCTTTGAAAACAATTCATTAAAATCTCGAGTTTTTAAATATATGTAAAACACGAAGGAGCAGATCTTTTATCACAAATTTTCATAAATTATATTTAATTTAGTTTATAATAATATAGGGAACTCAAAAATTAAAAAACGAAAAATCAAAAAAAATTACTTACTTCAACCTTTCTCCCAGTTATTAGTTTCGTTTTAAACTTGGTTTACGTTTTAGTTTTACTTTGCTATTCTAGAAAATTCCAAAATTCCTTTAGAGTTTATCAGTAAAACCACTTACTTTAAGTATTTTTTTAATTAGTTCGGTCTAATAGTAGATTACGCACCTATAATCCATGATGTTTTCATTTAAATTCAAATTATAACGAATTGAAAGTTTGAAGAAAATATTAATTTAGTTTGTAAATGAAATCCTTTTATAGTACTCTGAAGGGCTCTTAATACGTTTTGAACTTCCAAAATAAATTAATGTACTAAGTTACGTTTAAAAGAACCTTTTGTAACAATTCCAATATATATGTATATATATAAAAAACCGTGATAAATAGTAAAACCCACTTATTTTTCAATTAATACATTTCAGATACACAAATTAATTAAATAAAAGTATTTAAATAAGAATTGCTTCACTAAATTATGCATTTGTACTTTAAATAATACCTGATTTTGAAATTATATTGGAATAATTATATTGTTAAACTTCTTTCATTTTTAAAAATGTAGTAGAAAATGAAAGATATTTAAATTAAAACATTTCTTAATTTCTTTATTACCTAAAAATATTTACAATATTTACAAATGTAATTGCTTGACTTAAATAAAGCGTGAAAATTATTTCTTTCAAATGATATTTACAAATCTTATCAACTCTAAAGTCTGTTTGTTTTATTTAAAAAATAGGCTTGTTCACTTTCGATTATTTAAACATTTAACAATTTTTATTTAACTATTGGTTATTTAAATAAATACCACTTTTATTCAAATAAATGCTTGGTTGGGTAAAAAACACAATTAAATAAGTTAAAATGATATTCTTTTTACCAACGTTTTTTAAATTGTAGTAATTACTACCTATATTTGCATTTCAGAAATCTATTTTAACATATTGAACGCCAAGAAAAGAGGCTTTTGTAGTATTTACTACCTATATTTGCATTTCAGAAATCTATTTTAACATATTGAACGCCAAGAAAAGAGGCTTTTGTAGTATTTACTACCTATATTTACATATTGGAATGTAATTTAACGTATTGAAGGTAGAGTATAGAGATTTTGTAGTATTTACTACCTACATTTGCATTTCAGAAATCTATTTTAACATATTGAACGCCAAGAAAAGAGGCTTTTGTAGTATTTTTCCTCCTATATTTACATATTGGAATGTAATTTAACGTATTGAAGGTAAAGTATAGAGATTTTGTAGTATTTTACTACCTATATTGGCATTTCGGAAGTATATTTTAACGTGTTGAATGTAGAGTATAGAGAGTGTTGTAGTATTTTTCTTCCTACGTGACTTCACCGGAAACGTCTCTGTGTTATTCGCTTTAGTAATCAAGCCGAATCTGAACATATGTTTTACTCTTTATTCTACGAGGTTTAAACATACACCATTTCAGTACATTCTTAACTTATTCCATACGCTATTTAAAACACATGCGATAAAGATAACGAGGAAACAAGTTAACTCTGAACATATATGTTATGCTCTATACGTGAAGGATGTTGTAAGCTTAAATTCATAATGGTTAATGTGTAGTATTTTTCTACCTTTTTACATTTTATAGTATTTCTTTATCTATATTTGTGTATCGGAAATGTATTTTAACGTATCGAACGTAGAGTAAATTTTTTTTTATATTTTCTTTATATATTTGCGTATCAGAGTTGTGTGTTGTCGTATTAAAAGAAGAAAAAGGAACTTTTCATAGTGTTATTCTACCTATTTACATATCGGAAATGTATTTATATTTTACCGTATTTAAAATATAGGTAATTGTTTTTATTGGCTTGACTTAAATAAAGCGTGAAAGGTATTAGTTTCAAAATGATATTTACAAATCTTATCCACACAAATTTAATTTAATTTTAATTTTAGTGTTTTATAGTATCTTTCTGACTATATTTGTGTATAAGAATTATATTTTACCGTATTTAAATAGTAATAAAAGCGAATTGAAAGTTTGAAGAAAATATGAATTAAGTTCGTAAATAAAATCCTTTTATAGTACTTTGAAGGACTCTTAATACGTTTTCAACTTGAATAAAATTAAAAACAATAATCTAAGATACCCTTTAAAGTTAAATTCCTTTAGAGTTTATCAGTAAAACCACTTTAAGTATTTTTTCAATCCTTATACCTATATTTACATATTGGAATTGTTACAAAAGGTTCTTTTAAACGTAACTTAGTACACTAATTAAGTATTTTTAATTTACCGTAATTAAAATATAGGTAAGTGGTTTTTATCTTATTTTATACCTACGGAAGCGATAAATAAATTAAAGCAATAAATTTTTGGAGTTTGGAGATGGGTGGGAAAAAAAAATAAGGCTCTTCGTTTTTCCAACTGCTTTTCTGATGTACCCAAAAATGGACCAAAATAGAACAAAAGTACCCTTAAAACGACCAAAGTCACCATTTTCGGCCCTATGTACCCCATTTCGGACCAAAAGTACCCCAAACTGGACCTATTAGCTTTATTGTAATGATAAACTCCCATAGAGATTCCCCTAAAAGAAAAACACTTGCGGTCCAATTTTGGGTACATGAATTATTTCGGAGAGGGAATCCATGTTTTAAATTCAAATTAACCGCGCGCCCGGGCAATCCGCGCCTCCCAGGTAATCCACGCCTCCCAGGTAATCCACGCACGCGCGCGCTATCTTCCTGCCTAGGTTATTAATCATACAACTTACATAATTTCTACTTATTTCGTACGATAAAACGCGATCGAGATATACGTTTTAAGAAATACTCGTGAGATTGGTTCAAGTGTCAAGCATACTACAATGATATTAAAATGAAGTTTAAAAATATTTCCATTCTACTTTAACAACGAATATTCCATGACGTCAAAACACTCTTAAATTCAAATTAACCGCGTCCCCCGGGGTAATCTGCGCACGCGTCGCCTAGGTTATCAATTTTTACATCATTTCAACTTATTCCGTACGATAAAACTTGATAAGATATACGTTCAAGTATCTTTCGAGATAAGCGTAGATAAATGAACAAGTTGGCCTGGACACAATATGTTGATATACGGGAAAACAAATCGTCGCGAGAAATACCCTAAATACATTGACTTTTCGACGATTTTACCCCCATTTCACCCCTTAAACCCCGGATTTCGATCCCGAACCCAAACCCGAACCCGGGATCGATGTCATACCCTCACTTTCCCTCTACTATGCTTTATCCGTCAGAACTATGCACCGTAATTTTATGGTTTATTTACTATTTTAAAATAAATAGTGGCAAAAAAAACGATAATCGACGATGTTGGACATTTTGGTTGGGAAAACGGTTTGTATTTCTAATTAGCTCAAGATTTTTCAAATTATGTTATGCTTTCTTTAAAAATTTTATAAACAAATCCCATTCTTGGTAAACTAAAAAGGCGCACAACTCAATTTTGGCGCCCCTCTCAAAACGGCGCCCCGGGCAGTTGCCCGAGTTGCCCGGCCCTTAAGCCGCCCGTGCGTGCCACATTTCGGAATCGAACCCGGCTCCTCTTGTTGCGAGGCGAAAGTGCTAACCACTCCGCCACCCACTTAACCGGTTGAGCTCGAGATTAAAACTATCAAAATCGTCAACTATGGGAATCTTAAATTATTGTTAGGGTTTGAATCTTGGCTAACCGTCCTAAATAAAAATACTGTAAATGATGCTATTAACGAATTTAATGAAAAAATATTATCTTCACTATAACAAATCGTTGTAAATAACAATTGTTATAGAAAGATATAGCCTTGGATTACCTTGAGTCTAATTAAAAGTATCAATAATAGAAAAGAAATGAAGAGAAAACTTAAAAAATTCTAATAAAACGTCGAACTTAAACAAAAGTATTTAAAATACCGAAATAATTTAAATTTATTAAAAACAAAAATAAAATTAGAAAAAATCTTGGAAAATTATAGGGATGTAGTGGCTCGGAAAACAAAACCTAAAAAAATATTCAAGTTGGCGATTTAAAAATTGATCCCTTAAAGAATTCTGATCTTGAAATTAATGAGCTAACCAAATGGATCAGTAGTTTAGAACCAGACCCACTTCGTTTATGGAAAGTTCTTTTCGAAAAAGTTTTAAACGTTTTTCACGAGGAGTTTGGATATCGTTTACGAGCATTGCGACAAAATGACAACATTTTGGATAAATTAATAGAAAATCTTGGAAATGAAAAAAAAAGCTTCATTTTTCAGTCTAACAATTTAATGTCTGACTTGCCTTGCTTAAATTCCCCTTTTTCTACGTAATTGCACTGAAGCGCCTTAAGTAAGCCTTTGTTTAAAACATTGAGTAAAGATTGCCACAGAAGATGTTTTGGTTAGCCAAAATGTCTTTTTAATTTGAAGATATTACACATAGGGTTCCTAAGATATCAATTATTTTGGTGTGATCAGCTAATTATGGATAGAATGTTTGAATGTTTCTTAACTCACAACTGTAATACGAAAGGTACAGAAAACAGAAAAATCACATCAAGAGCTTCCTGAAGTTATACATTATGTTTTTGGTAATGTGCTAAGATGCCTAAGAGAGCATTATAATTATGGTGCTACGCTGGTAGCATTTTTAATAACGGATGCAACTCTCATCAGACTGATACGCAAGATAAAGGGGGGTTACTGCCCCCTACCAATGTAGCCCAAGACTTTTTAATGCTATTTTAAACCTAGCTGCTCCATTTTATAATGGAAAATCAAAACGTTTTTGGGGAATGAAGATATAACAAGCACTTGCCACAGATTTTCTAGTGAGTCGGGAATTCCTACAAGTCAAGAGAATGGACAACTGAAGTTGACAATAAATACTTTACTAAATACCCAAGGAAATGGTGAATGAAAAATTGAAAAACGACCATAAAGAACAGGCTAAACAAAAATTATTGAAGTTAATGTTAAAACAAAGACTCGGGAATAAAACTAGAAAATGAATTTCATCATGTAGTCGTTTAAAAATGTATTGTATTAATTTTAAACTGGTACTATAAAGGAGATTTTATTACAATGATTCCACATTTGCGCCACTAATTTTAATTTTTTCCTTAACACCTCTAACACTGTTTCAATTTCCTATAACTGTTGAAACTTGGTAAAGATTTGGATTATCCGCAAACCCACATGACCTCCTGTAATATGGTCCTGGTTAAAATTCCTCGTGAGAATAAATTTAGCACCTTTAGACAGCATAAATAGTATAATTTCTACCATACACCGAGCTAAAGTAAAAAAAAAAATCCTTCCCACAGGGCTAATGCAACAACAATATTAATATTATTATCCAATGTACTGCCATTGTTTCTTGGCTTAGTAGCATTTTTTTTCTTTGCTCCACTGTATAATCTCATTATAGATTCTGAATTTCATTTTCTAAATAGCTTAGAAAGTCATCTAAAATCAGGAAAAATTTATTACAATAAGGAAAACAAACAATAATGTTTTTCCAGCTAACTTTTAATCGGTTGTCATCGAGTGATTCAAAGGAATCAAAGGGTTTTAAATCATTGTTCAGAGTCCTAGTAGCCTCCTCAAAACTTCTTGTGTTTAAACAGTCAAACCAGTCATTTATCATTTTGATAAATTTAACAGCTTCACGAACTCTTTCATCATATTTCTGATGTAGTGCCACAGAAAGACTCATAATGTTAGCCGCATAACTTACTTTCATTTTAATGTAAGATCCAAGCCTAACATGGTCGTGGGTCAGTTTATGAAGTTTCCTCAAGTTGCCAGGCATATTTTGTTCAAGGAGAAATATGCTTAAAGAAGAATTAATTGTCAATCCTTGAGTAACCTGTGTATTTTGCAAACATCCGTGCTATTTGCGAAACAGTTCAAAGTGGTTTTTAATAAGTGTGGCACGTCAAAAATTAAATAAAGGTACCTTTCTTCGGTGGCATACCTATTTCTGCACTTATAATGCAATTCTTTAGTGCCATTACCAATAAAAAATATTTTGTTAATTGACGCCCCATCTCCAACAATCAACAAAATTTGAAACCACACATCTCCAAACGACGTACAGCTTCGAGCATGATATTTTCCATCTTAATGTGTCGCAAAATGTGCTATAAGAAGCGCAACACTAGAGCATATACCTCTCAACATTAAGAGAAGGACGTAGCTTGCTAGCTCTTTCTTTTGATCTGAACCTTCATGATCCAACGCAGCTATTTTTTCCTACGTATATTTAACTCAGTATACCCGATGGAATCACCAGAGCTTTTTTATATACAAAATCCTTTCGTTAACCAAAAGTCAGAAATACTTTTCATGTTCTGATAGGCTTGCAGCCTTAATTGTGTTTACGGCTTAACGGAAAACTACATCATGAAATCCTGAAGAATTTTCCATAGTTGATGCATTTCTAAGAAAAGTGCTAAGAGGCCCTTAGCTTTAAAGTGTTAGTTTCTCTTAAGGTTGTATACAATTTCCCGGTCCAGAAATTCAGCACTTCAGCAAATTAGTCAATTTTGTCCAGACCGTTTATAAGATAGTCGCTTCTATGTAGGAGGAATCTTTCAAAATTCAGCGGTCCACATCCAGAAATTCAGCAAATTACCCTTACGAAAATAACTTGTTCCAATTTTGGACATTGGATCCAATTTGTATATTTGAAGGGATCAAATAAGGATCAACTATTTCTAAATCTTTTAACTATGAATTGGAACCAAATTAATTTGATCAAATAAAATTGTATCAAATTTAGATCGAAAAAAATCTTAACTAAGAATTGGATACAAATTTGGATCCAAATTAATTTGATAAAATAAAATTGTATCAAATTAAGATCCAAAAAATCTTTTAAATAAAAACTGAATCCAAGTTTGCTCCAAATTAATTTTATCAAATAAAACTGCATTAAATTTGGATCCAAAAAATCTTTTAACTAAGAATTAGATCCAAGTTTGATCTTAATTGTTTTGATCAAATAGCATTGGATAAAATTTGGATCCAAATTAATTTGATCAAATTAATTTGTTCAAATAAAATTGTATCAAATTTGGATCCAAAAAAATCTTTAACTAAGAATTGGATCCAAGTTTCATCCAAATTAATTTGATCAAATAAAATTCGAATCAAATTTGGACCCAAAAAAATCTTTAACTAAGAATTGAATTCAAGTTTGATCCAAATTAATTTGATCAAAAAATTGTATCAAATTTAGATCGAAAAAAATCTTAACTAAGAATTGGATACAAATTTGGATCCAAATTAATTTGATAAAATAAAATTGTATCAAATTAAGATCCAAAAAATCTTTTAAATAAAAATTTAATCTAAGTTTGCTCCAAATTAATTTTATCAAATAAAACTGCATTAAATTTGGATCCAAAAATCTTTTAACTAAGAATTAGATCCAAGTTTGATCTTAATTGTTTTGATCAAATAGCATTGGATAAAATTTGGATCCAAATTAATTTGATCCAATTAATTTGTTCAAATAAAATTGTATCAAATTTGGATCCAAAAAATCTTTTAACTATCAAATTTGGACCCAAAAAATCTTTTAACTAAGAATTGAATACAAGTTTGATCCAAATTAATTTGATCAAATAAAATTGTATCAAATTTAGATCCAAAAAAATCTTAACTAAGAATTGGATCCAAATTTGGATAGAAATTAATTTTGATCAAATAAAACTGCATTAAATTTGGATCCAAAAAATCTTTTAACTAAGAATTAGATCCAAGTTTGATCAGTGGCGTAGCGTGGGGGGGCAGAGGGGGCCATGGCCCCGGGCGGCATACATGTAGGGGGCGGCCTGGCAAATTGAAACCAACGCGGCCAGCCGAGATTCTTTGCAGTGTTGTCACACCGTGCGCTGTGACATTTCTATGGCGTCAACAGAACAGTCTACGAGTCTAACCGGGCAGCGCGTGGTGTGGCAACACTGCAACAACCGCCAACAGAAAACAGTCGACGAGTCTAAACGGCTCGAACGAAACGTTAGTTATTGTTATTGACAATATTGAGAAGCGCAGTGCAGTATTGATTGTTTATATTATATTTTATAAAGTTTCACGTGCAAATTTGTTAAGTGTAAATGTTACACGAAATAACAAGATTATTTGTTTAATAATACTTACGGAGACATCGTCGAAGAGAAGATTCCTCGAATATAATAAAGCCTTGTTTTTAAATTATGTTCAAACTTTGCAATTTGTCGCGCGGATAGATAGAATATCAAAGATTTATGACTTCGTAATATGAAAGGTATAAGTTTGCGTAAATATTTAATTTATTTTTATGTACCTAACCATCTGTAAGAACTTAATTTAATTTCGTGCGCCCAATGCATTCGGATCATTCGCGCAAGGAGGATAGGAAGGGAGGCGAAGTAGGAGAGATGAACGCGCCAGCATCCTTGTAAGAAGCTTAGCGCGCGCTCGGCGGGAAAATTTCGGAAAAATGGCGGCAACACGTAGCGTAGCGTTCGCAATCTGGCCGCCATTTTTCCGAAATTTTACCGCCGAGCGCGCGCTAAGCTTCTTAAAAGGATGCTGGTGCGTTCATCCATCCTACTTCGCCTCCCTTCCTATCCTCCTTGATTCGCGATATTATACCTATTTTTTAATTTCTTTCGTGGTTTGGTTTTGTTAGAGTAAAAGGGTAAAAGAAAGTGGAGCATCGTATCGAAATAAGAAAAAAGCTAAGGAGGAAATTCTCAGAAAAAATGAAGGGGCCATACTAAAGTTTATGAAACTTTCTTCGGAGACGCCTGAATTTACGCCAGGGCCATCTGGAGTAAATTCTATAGAGGCTAATGCTGTTAAAAACCAAGAAGAAGCGGAAGTAGTACAAGTACCCAACATTGAGGTACGACCTGTAATTGATACTTCGAATTTGTCAGCTTCACGTGCTTCGGATTATTACACCGTTTGCACTACACCAGAACAAACTGTAACCCCATCAACTAGATCAGAATTTATCGGGGACGATATTGGTAAATGGCCTGCAAATATAGATTCAAACATTGCTGTTAATACAGCGTGGCCCCGAAGTCATTCAGCACATTAATACCGACTTCGCTGAAGAACCCACAGTACCACGGATGGCTCAGTCAAAGTCAGAGTCAGACACGGACTCTATCACAACAAAAGTATTGTCAAGAAGGCGGCTAACACGAGAATGGTTTTGGCGTACATTGACAAATGGCGAAAAAGTTTTACGCACTTGGATGGCGTATTCTCCTTTTAAAGCATCACTGTTTTGTTTCTGTTGCCGTTTATTTGCGAATGCAAACTCACCAAACGCATCGAAGTTTTACTCCACCGAAGGATTTAATACTTGGTGGAAACTGAATCCCAAAGTCGCCAATCATGAATCAAGTGTTATACACAACCGAAATTTTTGTAAATGGAAGGAGCTAGAAACAAGACTTGAAAAGGGACAAACTATTGATAAAAAAGAGCAAGAAGTAGTAGCAAAAGAAATAAAGAAATGGCAGGAAATTCTAACCAGAATGTTCGATATAATAAGATTCCTGGCAAAACAAAATTTAGCGTTACGTGGCCATAGGGAAGATGACACCAGTGCTAACAGAGGCAACTTTTTAGAACTGGTGCATCTAATGGCAAAGTACGATCCTGTTCTCCGAGAACATTTAGTAAGAATTAAAATGGGACAAAAAATTTCGCTTACTTATATGTCACCAGAAATCCAAAACGAGTTTATTGACATTTTAGGAAATAATGTTCGTCAAAAAATTATAAGTCAGGTTCAAAAGGCCAAGTATTATTCCATGATATTCGACAGTACCCCGGATATTTCCCACAAAGATCAAACCAGCCAAGTATTGCGATACGTGATGATTGAGGATCGGGAAGTACGAGTAGAGGAATCTTTTATAGATTTCATAGAAACCAAAAACAAAACAGCCGAAGGTATTAGTGAGATGATACTAAGTAAGCTCAATGCTGATGGGCTTGACATTATGAATTGTAGAGGGCAAGCTTACGACAACGCTGCCACAATGGCCGGAAGACGCACAGGTGTGCAGCAACGGATAAAAGAAATCAATCCTAATGCTGAATTTGTGCCCTGCTCAAATCACTCACTAAACCTAGTTTGCTTGCATGCAGCTTCGGTGGAGGTGAATTCAGTGACTTTCTTCGGTACCTTGGAACGCTGCTATGCTTTCTTTTCTATTTCAACACACCGATGGGAGGTTTTGATTGCCGCTACAGGCAAGAGTTTGAAGAGGGTTCAGGACACACGTTGGAGCGCAAGAGGCGATGCCGTAAACATGACACGAAAGCATTACAAAGAAATTTTGACCACGCTGGAAAAGCTAACCGAAACTGACGAAAGCTTGAACACACGAACGGACGCGGGAACTTTGTTAGTCGCGATGCAAACATTTTCGTTTCTTTGTTTTTTGGGACTCTGGCAACCGGTGTTGACTGAAGTGAATGATGTCCAAAATTATATGCAAACGGAGGGACATGACGTACATCAGTGTGCTCAGAAAATAAGTGCATTACAGACGTTGTTGGAAGAGAAACGAGATAAATTCGTAGACGAGTCTTTAAGTTACGCAAAATGTTTGTGTGAAGAAATTGGCATTTCTATCGAACCTCGGCGACGGAAGTAGGGATGTTGGCTTATCGTACGAAGACGATTTAAAACGAAAATTGTTTTCTTCATTAGATAGAGTAACTGCTGAAATTCGAGAAAGATTTCAGCAGCTCCGGAGTTTGGCAGAAAAATATGCCTTCCTAAGGCCTGCAATAATATTGGGCGTCGATGACGCCGAATGCGACCTCGACCAAGCTCCTCAAGATATTGACAGAGAAGAGTTTAAACTTGAGTGCGCGCGTCTAAGGGCTTTCGTAGGTACAACAGACAGTACAGACTGCAAAAGAGAGCTTATTGATTCCGGCCCATTGGGTTTATTGAAGTTTATTTTTAAATTCAAACTGGAAGGAGGGTTACCTAACATTGTAATAATGCTGCGAATATTCCTCACAGCTGCTATCAGTAATGCCAGTTGTGAGAGAAGCTTCTCAAATTTGAAACTGATAAAAAATTATTTAAGATCTACAATGTCCACGTTGAGATTAACAAATCTGGGTATCTTGGCAATCGAACAAGAGGTAAAAATTAATATTGACCATTGCGTTAAAGAGTTCGCGTTGCAAAAAACACGCAGAATAAAATTTTAATTTTTTTAACGACTTGAATCATTTTGCTATCAACAGAGTATCACAGAATTTTGGCCTACTTTTTGCATAGTTGCGAAAATAGGGGGGGGCGGCAAATTTAGGGTTGGCCTCGGGTGGAAAAAATGCACGCTACGCCACTGAGTTTGATCTTAATTGTTTTGATCAAATAGCATTGGATAGAATTTGGATCCAAAGTAATTTGATCAAATTAATTTGTTCAAATAAAATTGTATCAAATTTGGATCAAAAAAATCTTTTAACTAAAAATTGAATCAAAAAAATCTTTTAACTAAGAATTGAATCCAAGTTTGATCCAAATTAATTTGATCAAATAAAATTGTATCAAATTTAGATCCAAAAAAATCTTAACTAAGAATTGGATACAAATTTGGATCCAAATTAATTTGATAAAATAAAATTGTATCAAATTAAGATCCAAAAATCTTTTAAATAAAAACTGAATCAAGTTTGCTCCAAATTAATTTTATCAAATAAAACTGCATTAAATTTGGATCCAAAAAATCTTTTAACTAAGAATTAGATCCAAGTTTGATCTTAATTGTTTTGATCAAATAGCATTGGATAAAATTTGGATCCAAATTAATTTGATCAAATTAATTTGTTCAAATAAAATTGTATCAAATTTGGATCCAAAAAATCTTTTAACTAAGAATTGAATCCAAGTTTGATCCAAATTAATTTGATCAAATAAAATTGTATCAAATTTAGATCCAAAAAAATCTTTAACTAAGAATTGGATCCAAGTTTCATCCAAATTAATTTGATCAAATAAAATTCGAATCAAATTTGGATCCAATTGATATTTAGCCGGGACACTTTCTTGGAATCGTGTATGGAATATTGTACGGTGTCGTCATCTACCGCGAGCGGTTAGAAACACTGAGAATTACTTAAGCCGGTGGCTTTAATATATTATTTCTAAAATAGATGACGGCACCGTATAATGATAAATGACAGTCGCCGTAAGTGTTTCTAGAAAGTGGTCCCAACCGTGACACCATAGCGGATATCAATTGATTGTTCAAGAATCTGGAGTATATATTCCTAACTCAATGGTATAAACATAATTATAGAAGGCGATAGGAGATTAGATGACTACTTTTTATGTCTGGCGAGACCGCCAGAACAATATTGATCACAGTAAATATATTTTTATTTCAATGGTTAAATTTATCGAACAACTGGCCACATTTTGATAAAACTCTACAGCATAGAAATCAGAATGTAACTAGAACGATTTTTGCAATGGACCACGCGCCGATTTGAAACTGGCGGATTAGTCAGTAACGCCCAAGGTTAGTAAAAAATGCTATAAAAAGTAGCCTCGTTTGGGTGGTTTTGGTTTACGCGTCGTCTTATTTTAAGTCTATTCCCTGCTTTCTACACGCTACTCAGTTCTCTAATAGTTAGCCTTCTCAAAGTTGCAGTGACGTCACTCGGTTCTGGCCAATTACATTAGTTTGTTTTATTTAATCTACCATCTAAGCGGAACCAGGGGTAAAAACAAGGGATTTGGGTGGGGATATAATTCATTGTTTTTGTTAATTTTTATGTTATATTTACCTATAGAAATAGAAATGAGACTAGAAGCACGATTAGATTGTGGTGCGATGTACGAGTTAGAAGGCTGCCATGAGAGGGGAATCGCCAGCATTCTTTGTGGAAGCACGCCATCTATTTTTAAAAATTTAAAGTTTATTTTTTATTAATAGATGGTGCACTCCTGCGTGGATTAGTAGCGATTCCACTCGAATGGCAGCCTTCTAGCTTGCCCGTTTTCCTTGAGATTACCGGATAGCGCAGTGGTTCTAGTCTCATTTCTATTTCTATTATTTTCGTTTCCCGCGTTTTGAGCAATTGGAGCACGTGATGTACGTGCCGTTTTTTGATCAGCTTCGTTATTTTAGGCCAAAGTAGACGACGTTTGGCAGATATCGTAGGTTTCCTAGGTTTTTGGCCTAAAACATTTCATTATAGTACCTTATCGTTTCTTGGCATGATTTGTTATGTATGTAAGAAATTTTTCCACGAAGTTTGGCGTCGTTCTCGTCATTTTGGTTATGCTTAATTGTCAAGTGTGCTTCACTGTGAGTTACTCTCACAGCTAAGTGAACAATGTAGTATCTGCTGTTAATGTTATTAAAATATAATTCATGCCATTAAAATTACCCATTTTTCAAAGTATTGATTACCACCCAGATTCCTTACTTATAATACTGGTCTCAGTCTATATCCAAATCTCATTGGATCAAAAGCTGGTCCAAAACTAATTGGATCCAGACGGATCCAAATCTCATTGGATCAAGAGCGGATCCAAATCTATTTGGCAGACGTTTTGCAGATATAATCAACATAGTGCTCGGCGATTTGAACAATGAATAATTATCCGAAGTATATCACCTTTTTGTTTGTTATTTTATTTAGATAAACAATTTAGTACGGTTAACCGATAACTATTATTATCCGTATAGATAAATCTGTCAAAGAATACATTTTTTATTTACCACAAATGTTCTTTCTTTACAAATATATTAGAAAAATAAAAGTCAGCGATTATTTCATTTAATGAATAAAAAACATTCTTTATCCGTCTTATCAATTAACCACTTTCTCGCAAAAAAAATATTTTTAAAGAATATATTTTTAAATTTTTGGTACGATTAATTTAAAGAGAAGCTAACCACTGAAGTTTGTTCGTTTTTGTTAATATAATTTTTCCTGAAATATTATTATTCGAAAAAAACATATTAGAACAAGTTGGCAAGCCAAAATATACCTCTCCTCGGAAGAATTGACCCTAGTGGTATTAATTTCTCGAGACGACCCTTAAAGATATTTCCGCAATTCAGAGTTATTTACTAAAAACTTAATCCCGGTTCAATCCCGCCCGCTATAAAATTTGTATTTTAATTAAAATAATTGAGACGAAACAACCGAGTTTAATTTATTCGGAATAATATAAATTAAGTAGTTACAACAGCGAGTTAGACGTACAAAAACAATGCTCAATCGAATTTTACCCTATTTACAGAACAAGTTTATCAGTTAAATATAATACGAAGCAAATTTTAATGAAAGAAATATCTACAGAGGGTATTTGTATTTTTCTCGCTTACGAAATACTTGCCGCATCTTTAACGCTCATTTTATTTCAACACTCGCCCTTGATGAAGATACCGTATAATAGCTTTATTCGACATCTGGTAATGGACGATTCGTAGACTTCCAGTTTACGTTGTGACACATACCGCATGAAAAAGACCAATACCGTCCAATTTCCAATATCATATAATGACTCGCACACTCAGGAAATCAATGACTGCATTCGGAATCGTAAATATCCAAATATCCACACCAATAAAAAATGTATTAACAAGAAGCGAAAAACGCACCATTCACAAAGCACAGAATGCCACTTGACTAAACGACAGCTCGTATATCAAGAAATGACCGTAGACGGAATAGTTAGGGCTCTTTATAAATAAAAACCAAAAAACCCAATTGATGAACTGCATTAAACATCTTAGTCAGTCGAGAAAACGTTTAAAATAAATTACGAAGTAATGACGACCCAGTTAAAAACCAGACCAACATAAGTGTAAGCGCACGATGTATACAACTCGATATTTTCTTCATAAATGAACAATTACGCTAAACACACAAAAGATAATAATATACGACTGAAAAAACGAAATAAATTACCAAAAACTAACGGGTTCCACCCTTTTAACCATCTTATCTGCTGACTGCGCTAAAACAAGATTTGACCATTAAATTTTCATACGTAAAAAATGTAGACTTTAAAAACAAAATAAACATCTACGTAAGGTATTTATAATCTTCCCACCCAAACAAATATTACATTTATTTTTATCCCGGTTTTACTGTTTTTTAAACTTAGAGATGTAGTCGTCAATGGCCCATCGGTAAAACGTCCGCGTCATAAGAATGTACCCCGGGTTCGATTCCTGACGACGCTCTTTAACCACAAATTGATAAATTTTCACATTTGAAAATTTTATACATATAAAAAATAATCAAATGGTACAGGAAAAATGGACGTTAATAACTTTAAAACTGCTTAAAACACTTTCGCCAAACCTGTTTTAGAAAAAAAACACCGTAGCTTAACAAGCGTCGGTGACTAAGTCGTTAGAGTAAATCTATTGCACGCAACAGACTCGGGTTCGATTCCCGGCCGGCGCCAATAAATCGCAATTTGATACTTAGATGAATGCCGTTAATAATTGGTGGAAACCCTGCCATTGGACGTTGAGAGGTTGCCAGCACTCGCTCCGCCCCAAAAGTCAATAAGAAGAAGTTGAAGAGAAAACGCCCCTACAAACACCACAGACTCGACAATCACAACAGACTCAAAAACACAAACACAACAAACTCAACACCCACAACCGTCATAACACAAACACAACAACCTCAACACCCACAACCGTCATAACACAAACACAATATTCACACCCTACACATAAACATTGAAATAACGAAATATCCAATCAAACTGAGTTAAAACTCTCGCGACGGTGAATATTAACGAACAAACCGTCAAAACCAAACCCAACCGCAAAACAATCCGTTAACGCTCACCGTCGCAAGGTGGTTTTGCCAACCCTTCGACTTCGTTCGCTAATTCCTAGCAACTGCGAACGCAGAGATTTATAGAAACTGCGTACGCAATGATTAACCTTGGCACGGAAAATGCGAACGCGTTCGGAGGACAGACAGACAGACACGGTGATTGTATAACCCCTCCTAGGGGACTTTCAACTTTGCTCCCTCGGAGAGGTAAAAATAATATTTGCCGTAAATCGATTACGAAAAATAATTAAATTGCTTTGCTAATCTTAAAAAATTAGTACTTCTTAAAATAAAATAAATAATTTATATTCGGTTAATTTTTGGAAACTGAATAACGTGAAACTAAACAACGTGGAAACTAAATAACGTGGAAACTGAATAACGTGGAAAAGTTTCCCCTTGATGTTGCTAAAAGTCGCCACTGACTGAATTTTAAAGGCGTCGTTTTCCAGTTAAACAAGCAGGGCAAAATAGTACAAATAGTTTCACTTGCTGATTTATTTAGTGAAACATTTATTATTGATTCTTCTCTTTTCTCGAAAGTCTTTTTATTTGATAAATATAGGGACTCCTTATGCATCAGGTTAGAATGGGGATATAGCCCCAGGGTCGTAATCGCTTAATGGTGGCTGTTGTTTCAATATTGCACCGAAAAGAATTACGATTTTGTATAAATAAAAGGGTGGCAGATTTTTGGGCGCCAAAAGTATAAAGACGGCCCTGACTAAAGTTTTAAATTAAAAATCAATAAATTATATAAAATATTCAGATGTTCTATTTCGAAAAAAAAAGGTTAACTAACAAAGAAATATAAATTAAATATTATTCTTACACCAATTGTCTACGCCAACTAGTCCCTCGTCAATGACTTCAAGCTTTCTTCACACGCTGATAGTCTCCCATCTTACCCAGCGAGTCACCGACCCTACCAGGGTCAAGGACGTGGCCGCTAATATTCTTGACAACCTACTTGAGGACATCTCCCATCAACCTGGAGTCAGCGATCACGGCATTCTCCTTCTCAGAATCCGGGTGGTTCGCCCCCACCCAGAACCCTCCCTCGTTCCGTCCCTGACTTCAATAAGGCCAATTTCATTGCTATGGAGAGGTCGCTGGCAACTGGAAACCTGACGGCCACCACTTCTATTGCAGAGGCGTGGAGCGCACTCACTACTACCAGGCGATCGCTGTCCATGTTCCGATGAAGAGGCTCTCCTCTCGACATTATCTCTCGTGGGTCGGCTCCTCTCTCCGCCACCTGATGCGTATAACAAAGCGACGCTATAATCGTTATCGGCTGTACCCTACGGCTGCTAATATGCAAGCCTTCACTCGACATCGTGCCATCGTCAAATTGCCAGCCGTGCCGCGCGTACCCATCATGTCGAGAATTGGCTTCCGACCTGACTACCCACAGGAGACAGTTCTACCAGCTCGTCTCTATGAAGGTGAAAGTGACTGGAGTCCCTGACCTCTCCTGCTCAGCGCAGTCATACACCACTGCAGCCGCCAAAGCCAATCTGCTGGCTTCCCCCTTCCGGCGTTCTTTAACCATGGTACGATGTGGAAATCGTTCCGCTCCTGGAACCACGTGCCCCACCAATGTTCGACATAAACTACTCGGTCAAAGGCATTCACCAGCTGCTCACAAAGGTCAAACCTCTAAAAGCTCCGGGCCCAGACGGAATCCAGGCTGTGATCCTTCGAAGGTGTACCGATGTCTTAGCCGCTCCTCTGAGAGTCATTTTCCAGCTCTCCTACGACACGCGAGAAATCCCGGATGACTGGTGTCGGGCCAACGTCACGCCGATCCCTAAAGGTGGAGACAAGTCTGACCCAACGGAGTACCGTCCGATTGTACTCCTGTTGCAGGTCCTCAAAGCCGACGAGCATGTCAGTGCGTCCACCATCTCGGCTCACTTCATCCAGCACAACCTCATGAGTCCGTCCCAGCACGGTTGGTTTCCGTAGTGTCTTCAGCACTGAAACCCAGCTCCTTTGCTGCGTTGACGCCTGGACTTCTGGGCTGGAGCAAGCCGGTCGAGGAATATCATTTTACTTGACTTTCGCAAAGCCTATGATTTTGTTCCGCATGAGCTCCTCAAGGCCAAACTTTACTCCTACGGGGTCAGGGGTAGGACCTGAACTGGCTATCAGCTAACCTCGAGAACAGTGAGTTTCGAGTGGTACTCTCCGGTGCCACCTCCGACTGGCTTCCTGCTTCCTCTGGCGTACCGCAAGGATCGGTCCTGGGGCCTCTCCTCTTCATCATCTATATCAACGACATCGGAGAGAACGTCGTCTCCCAACTTTACATCTTCGCGGATGACATAGCACTCTCCAGGCCAATCTTCTCGACACAGGAGTGCGTTGCTCTTCAATCCGACCTCGACACCATCGGCAAGTGGAGTGAGCAGTGGCTGCTACCGCTAAACTCTGCAAAGTGCTCAGTTATCTCTCTTCGCAGAGTTGGTCAGCCAGTTCACTCAACGAAATATGTCCTTCAAGGGGCTGACCCGTGCACAGTCTCCTTTCAAAAATATCTCGGAGTGACCTTACCAGACACCCTGGAGTGGTCCACCCACATCCACCGTGTCATTGCCCAAGCCGTCGACACTTGTCCCGCTGCTCCTTTGCGACGAAGTCGTTAGGAGTGTAAACCTACGTCCTTCCGATCCTGGAGTACTGTCCGGCTGTCTGGTCCCCATCAACTGCATGTGGCGTCCACGCGGTTGACAATATCCAGCGGCATGCCCTTCGCTTCGTCGATGACAAACGAGCTCAAGAACAACAAATGGGATGCCTTAGCTTTGCGCCGCCGTCTTAAGTGTCTCATTATCGTAAATAGCGTGGTGCCCTCGCACCTTTTTCGGCGGGCCTGTCCGACTGGCGTCGCCCCCCAAGAGGAAATCAGGTCACCTCTATGATCCTTCCGGGTTTCAGACTTGCCGTCTGCAAACATTCATTTCTCCCCTCCTCCATACAGGAGAGGAATTCCCTTCCGGAGTACCTGAAGGACATTGCCGGCCGTGCTCAGTTCCGGAAGGCCCTTGCTACGTACTTGGACCTGTACGATTAGCGCTCCTCCTAGTCCCGACGTGATGAGATTTTAACCCTTTGTCGGGCTTTAATCGAACTAAAGAACTAAAGAAGCTTCATGAGGTCAAGGAAGATCATAGTTCGAATCACCACCAGAATTCGTAAGTTGTGAAAATGTAAATATTTTAATATTCCTAAGATATTGGTAATTTTTACTATAATATTTTTAATTCGGCATATATTGAGAGGTTCATTAATATTTTGTATAGGTTATTTGAGGTTAGGGGTTAAAGTTTGGTTAGGAGAGGCATGCTGTGTTGGATAAGAATAAATTGGTTAAGGTGAGGTTAAAATGGTTTAACTGACTTTCCTTTAACGGTAAAACAACTTATACTTTGACTAAAGGAAAACTTTTAACAATTTTAAATATAGACCCGTCCGTAGAGAAAATTTTAGGCAGAAGTGTCGCCGCCTACTGGCCGAGTTTGAAAATGTGAATGGAATACTACGATGTTATACGGAAAATTCAAAAGTCCTCTGCGAAAATCATAAGAATAATTAACACGACTGAATGTTGAAGGCTCTTTCTTTCCTAAGCTCGCGGCCTATATCATTTTTTTAAAAACGTTGTTGAATTCTTCTTGTAAACCGTCTAATTTGCGGTTCTTATTCTGATATATGGGAATTTGGTCGAATGATAGGTAAGACTCGTTACTGTCGTAATTACTTAAATTATGAGCAAAAATATAAGTAGCCGATGACTATATTATTGAAAAAAAAAAGAACCGCATTGTAGACTAATAAGCGATGAACTTAAATTCTAACAAGTGTGTTACTTCATGTTAACGTAACTGACCTAAGTGAAGTTTATAATGACTATTGAATTCATCCAAGTTTGCCCGTTTGAAATACATTTTTGAAAAAGAAATTGCAAAAACGAAAATGAAAATCTTTTTTTTTCCAGCATTTATAGATAATTTATCAGAACTAATTATTTCCTAGTGTTTTTAACCAGTTTTGCATTTAAGTTGGTCTGAAAATATTTTTAAAATTCTACTTTTGCTGTGCAAATGATTACTTTTCCGAAAACGGGGGCTGATTCCGAGCATACGTTTTACACCTTCTCTGTCACTTTGACTCGTGGACATCAGGCCAAGCTTACTAAACCACTTGTCAAAACGTCCGTAAAACAAAACCATTTTTGTACACGCGTTGTGAATGACTGGAACAAACTACCAGCTGAACTTCTTGAATTGAACACTTCTAATTCGTTTCGAGGCAATGTTACGAACTGGTTGAAGACCAACTCTACTTAATTTTGTTTTTATTGTTATTTCCCTTTCCCACTTGTCAACTTATTATTTTTAAATTATTGAATCTATGTAGTAGAATTTACTCTTTTTATCTTCGTCTTTCTTTGTGTGTAGTGGAGGTTACACATAAGTCTCTAGTGACTTCGTAGCTTTGTACACTGTGTGATTCAATAAATAAATAAATACGCTGGGGGAAATTCGCGTATAGTGAGGAATTTTCTACTGTTTAGCGCTAGTGATGTCATTGGATTGCGGATGCTCACGTTTGAAATTCACAAAACACTTAACAGTTTTTTTTAAATATAAATTCCTGAAGAAATGGCCAAAAAGTTTAATTTTAAAATATTTACATTAGTAACAGCCATGCGTTTAAGATCTTAAATCTGACTTCCCAAAATTGAACGTCGAATCTCCAAGTCTTGCGCACATGCCCAAAGGCGAACTATTAAAATGTGGACGTGGCGGACCACATCTCTCTCTCCTTTCGCGAAACATGTTTTCCAGAATCCATTGACATCACTCAAGAGGGGCGCGCTTTCTACACTGCTTACCAAACACTCTCCAAAAACAGGTTCTGTCCGCCAACCTCTTACGACGTTAGTGCCTGCATGATTTTACCAATATTAAATTTTCCCAGTTTTATATTATTTATGCCTGAAAATTGCAGTTCCCCGTTTGCTGATAATGGACTTTTCAACTTCTTTAAAAGAAAATTCTTATAAAATCGGTACAATTTCCTACACTTGTGTGGAATTATTTTTCGTTTTTCAAAGTTACGCTTCTCTCTTCACGACTTTAATTTTGTTTTCTTTTTGTAGAAGCATATTTCTTGCGCTGTTCCGTTTCCACAATCTCAAACTCTTTGATGACGGTGTTGTTGATGTTAACATGGCTTTGGATTTTTCGGCTAGTTCTTAGTATATATTTAACGTTGTTGAACTAGTGAATTTTCGAATTATTTCATTTTTTCCTATCTTATTTTCCGAAATATAAAATATTTGACAATATTTCGTTGGGAAATATCAGTATTGAATTACACACTCTTTAAAATTTTATTTGAAAAAAATGTTTCTTTTTCAAAATATTATTTGTCATGAGATCAATTGGTTCACAAAATCCGGCTAAATTGCTTTTTCCGGATTTTCCGAGTAAAACGTTTAATGGTTCGATATCTCACTCGATGAGATCCAATAGTGAAAGGCCGAACGCTAGAGGACATTTTCCCCGAACAAGTTTCTTAACCTTGAAAAAAATACTTGTGAAATTTCATTTTCACATGAAAAAGATCTAGTTTAATTAGTGATTAGCTTAAATGAAACATCTTCAAACAAATGCTTATTCCTGGTTTTATATTGAGCAAATATTAATTATACGGCGTAGCTTGATTAATATTCAGGCAATTTAATTTTAAGTAATTTTTCAAAAATTCATAAACAAATGAACTAGGTAATCTGAGATTTTACAGCCACATTCTTCCTGGACAGTAGGCATTATAACGTGTATGTTGAACGTAAATAGTGTTATTGTTTGAGAATCTTAATTTATTTTATGTAATAAGTAATAATCTTTTGATACTGATAAATGTGACACACTCAAAGAAGTACTAACTATAGCCAAAACCGCAATATTCTGGAAGGCTCCTTGAATAAAAACAATTTCTCCGAAAATGACTGCACGCGTAATTTGTAAAATGTAAAGACTGAACACGCAACAGTTTAAACCTTTTATTAAAAACCGGGTGATGGTACAGGTTTGGATTCACCCGAGGGGCAGGTCACTTCCTTGATTAACGACGCACCCCTCAAAAGATTAAATCCGATTTCATCGTGATTATTTTGATTAAATTCAATTTAATCACGATTAAGTTGATTAAATCACGTTTAATCATGATTAGAATGATTAAATCTGATTTAATCATGATTAAATGATTAAATCATGATTAAATGATCAAATCTGATTAAAATGATTAAATCTGATTAAACAGATTAAATCGGTTTAAAACGATTAAATTAAAAATTATATCGATATTAGTATGATTAAATCGTACTTTAGTTTTGATTTTAATGATAAATTCTCGATTCGACAGATTATATTGATTAAATCGTGATTAAAATGATTAAATCTAATTAAAATGATTAAATCTAATTAAAATGATTAAATCCAATTAAAATGATTGAATCTAATTAAAATGATTAAATCTAATTAAAATGATTAAATCTAATTAAAATGATTAAATCCAATTAAAATGATTAAATATAATTAAAATGATTAAATCTAATTAAAATGATTAAATATAATTAAAATGATTAAATATAATTAAAATGATTAAATCTAATTAAAATGATATTAAATCTAATTAAAATGATTAAATCTAATTAAAATGATTAAATCTAATTAAAATGATTCAATCTAATTAAAATGATTAAATCTAATTAAAATGATTAAATCTAATTAAAAAGATTAGATCATGATTAGAATGATTTAATCTCGTTTAAATCGCGACTATTTTTTCTAATCTTGATTAGATTTTTTAATCTTGATTACCCGGGTTTAATCACGATTACCGTTATTTAATCATGTTACTATGATTAAGACGCACCCAAAATGGAAGTGACCTGCCCCTCGGATTCGCCAAATTAGGCACCCAACGAGCATGGCCCTTTATTTTCTGAAATTATTTCCTTCTCGGTACGAATAATTATTAAGTATTAATGTAAATTTTTAATATATTCTGTTGTATATTGCTTTAATGTATAACGATCTGTCTGCTACAAGACTGACTGTGAACCATTTATCCGGCGAATTTCGGTTGTAAATAGGATCGTGATTCCACTTTAAAGGGCAACGCAAGTGAGCTGGCAAAATATGTGTAAAGTCAGTAAAGTGCGAAATTTACGGTTGACTCTGCCCGCCTCTGCCAAGGTTGAGTGAGGGGTTGGGGGGGGGGATGAAAAGCAAGCTGCTTTTTCTTTTTTTAGCCAGCTCACTTGCGTTGCCCTTTAATCTAAAACAAAATTCTCTGTTCTTGCAAATATTAGTGCTAACGAGAAAGAAAGGCAACTACTAATAAAGGACAGAGCCTCTCAGGTTTTGGAGAAACTGACCGAGGATCAAAATACTAGAATTTAAACTGAAGTACTAGCTGAGTTAAGCAAGAAGAGTTTTAATCTCAGAAAACCAGTGTCGAACCTGTTCCAAGTTTCATGACTGGCGGTCAAGAATCTAATGAGAGGCAAGAAATTCCATTCTTAGTGGGCAACGACTTTTAAGTTCTAAATATTTATAAATGATTTTAATATGAAGTTTTTACCTTCATCACATCATGCATGCAAGGACAACTTTCTTAGCGATCCATGGGATGTGGATGGTCCTAAAATGATATCTAGCAAATTATCTCTTTTTGTTTAGTAATGGGAATATTTCTGAAATCATGTAAGGCGCGATAGTCATTTAGAGTAGATTACTGAAGAACGTAGATTATCTTAAAGCTTAATAAGAAAAATGAAATTGTACATTGAACCTGTATGGCGAGATTTGGAAATACAAGTTGTAGCCAAGGGCGTATTTAAGGGGGGGTTTGTGGGTTCAACCCCCCCCCCCAATGCTGATGACGGGGGGGGGGGTGTGCCTAATAAAAATCAGTGAAACTTCCTTCAGCACCCCCCCACTTGAAATTTCCCCTTAAAGCCCCCCCCCCCTGAACTAAAATCCTGGATACGCCCTTGATTGTAGCTAGTTATGTTTGTATGGCCCTATGCTAAATCATGATAAAGAGTAGAAAATTAGACTTTTATTTGCAAATACCAAATGATAAACACGAAACATTAAAAGTAATTGGCAATCTAAGCTGAACTGTACAAATTTAGGGAAGCATACTCGGGAAACTGGTCTTCGTTGATATTTAGTGGCACCACCTGGCTCTCTGTTACAAGATTAAACTATCGAAAGAAAGTGATCTTAAGTTGTTGAATAATAATTTTAGAGTGGTGATCATGGGTTATTGACTTCCTTTTGCCTATTTCTGTAATTTCCATTTACGGTAAAATGTGTAATACGGTATTAAAGGACCCTTGAACTCATAAGGTGATTCTACCTAAAAGGAATTGAACGGGATTTCAAAAATTTCACACATTGCTATTTCTATTTCATTCTTCGAAATAAAAATTAATTGGGATAAATAAAAGCAATTTTACATTAATAAAAAAACAATTTATCGAATATTAAGTAAACTATTTTATTAGTAAAATATTTGAAATAACATTTATCAATGTGGGTGATTATTATTATTGAACTATCCTTTTTGAAGACAGAGCAACCTTCTCAAAATTCTTGACAGAAGACGAAAACGTCTTAATATGGTATGGACGTGTTTGGTCAGTTCTGATAGCTTTCTTGGTAACTTTTAAATTCGAAGAGATTAAAACATTGATAACAATTTCTAAGCACATTACTATAAAACTTGAAAGTGATAAGTATCCGTATATTCGAAATGTGGTGTGAAGGTGCCGCAAACCCAAAACCGTTGATTCTGTACGCTGTCTCACGTACCTGCATTTAATATAATTCTTAAGCATGATTTTATAATGGCGCAAAATAATATGTTGCTCGTGTAAACGAAGGATGCTGAAAATAGAGTAATTGGTTATTGTAACAATTAATCACAGTGGCGTAACTAGAAATATAGAGCTCCGATTCGAAAGAGAAAAATAAAATGAAGCAAGTGTTGAGATCAAAAAGTTCTTAATATTTCATCTTGCACTATTTTATTCCCAAAATGCCACCGAAAAATCATAATCAGTAAAATGTTATAGATGATTCTTTCTAATAAATCCCTTAAACCAGGTATTCCAATTTGACCGACCTATGTATTTTTCTAAAAACTAGAATCTAGAATTCTGAAATTTTAGTTTTATATTTATTAGTAAATAATCATTTATTATAAAAATGCAGGAAAATTAACTAACAAACTTATTATAGATTTTTTTCATTTTGAGTACACGGAATGATAACTAATGTTTTTGACTAAACAAATTAATCACATGATCAAAGGACAAGCGTCAAACAATTACTATCAAGTGTTTTCAACAAAAACTAGGAATATTAGTGTCATGAAAACCAACAACTGCGTCTTCAAGAGTACACTCTAAGAAAAAGTTATTTTCGTTGATAATCGGAAAATTTTATTGTTGTGTTCATTCGATGACAAGTCTTCATACTCACCGAACCTGAAATCGAGGTGGAAATCTCATAAACAAACCGAGTGTAATATAAAACCAGCTATTCAATCCCTTATTTCACTTACGAATTTTAATTAGGTTCTTAAATTTTCACTAAGAGTTCAATTGCACAAGTCGCACTACTTAATGTTACCTGTTTATTTCATACGTAAGAATTCTTAAAGCAATTTTTAGTTTGACCTCACTAGGTTTTGCTAATAAATAGAATTTTAAATTTTGAACTTAATTAAGTATGTGTATTAAGCGCCACAAAGATGTAAACATAGTGAATTTATTATGCCGTTAGCTAATTAAATGATTTTACTGTATTTGATGGGAATTTGTTAAAAAATTATCTTAGCTGCAGATTCAAAATTCGGATCCCGCCAGATTCAAAAATTTGATTGAAATAATGATTACCAAATTTTTAGATATAATATTTTTTTTCAGTTTTGATCCAATATTTTTTCATAATGGAATTAGTATAACTTAATTTTCAAATATCTCCTACAAAGGGTTAAATTACTTCGTCCGAGTTTAAGCCAAAAAGTCATTAAATTTGCCTACCAATGCGTTATAACTTGTATACCATATTGACGTGCAATGTTGGATGCCACATAAAGCCTTCAAATTTGAACGAATGAAGGTCAACATGAAGCATGATCATGATCCTTAGCTTCAAAGGTCAAAAAATGGCAGCTTTTTGGAGTGGTCGCGGATATATAAGTTTTAGGTTTTTTTTAAAAAAAACGAAGTTTCAATAATTTATTTTATTTAAAAATTGTTTTTTACCACATCTAGATAATAGAGTAGCCCACTCGCATAGAGTGGAAGGCTTTCAACGAAACGTTTTAACACTTTCCGTACGCAATGTCTTGTTTACGATGCGTGAAATAAACAAAATGTAACTTTAAAAGGACCACCTATGGACTGCATTGCAAAGAATGAAAATATTAGCGAATAAGAAAAGGGATAAAAAAGCTAAACCCTAAACAAATTGGAAGAAATTTAAAAACTAACTAATAACTCGTACCGATAGGTCTTCGAGCAAACAAAAAGACGCGAAACTCGGACTAAATAGATCTTCGTGTAAAAAAATAAATAAAATAAAATAAATAAGCCAGAAATTTCAACGGTAGACCAGTTTCGTCCTATTTGGGACTCGTCAGTACCGTGCGGGAAATCTGGCTTGCGACTATTAAACCGAAAAGAGAAACTAAGCCTAAACATTAAAAATTTCAAAACGAGTTGCGTAGCAACGGAAAGCAGAAAAGGGGGAGGGTGGTGGAGAATAGTATATACGAAATGTAACGTTAAAAGGAGCCACCTATGGACTGCATTCGCTAATTTTTTAATCCTTTGTGAAATAAACAAGTTGGCCTAAAGTTAAGATACAATATCAGGATAAAAAAATCAGTTTATACTAAAAAAATGTAAAACCACACCATCGCTCTTCGGACTATATTTAGTCACGCCTCGGAAACAAGTGAGCCTGCTAGTAAATATGTTTCATGCGCTTCCATATAGGGCTTCCACTCTATGTGGGTTACTCTGTTTTCTAAATTTTCATCTTTAGAGAAAAATACTATAACGCGTAAGAGTCAATTATCCTGAATGGCCCCAAAAGTAAAGAAAGTAAATGAACATAGTGCATTACCAGTTGTTGAGTTTTTTGTATTGTTTGATTGGAAAATCTCTTCGAACCAAAAATACGATGGGCATCGGAAAATAAGAGTCCCTGGAGAAGACGAAACGTTTATTTCCGACGAACGTTCCACACTGGGAGCTGAGGAAGGATTGCAAAAACGTTTTTCTGTAAAACGCTGCAACATCTCCTTGCCAGATATCACGGTACAGTTCTGGGTCCAGTAGTTTTTTGAATTTACAGTCGTAAGAACGAAACGTTTGCTCAAAGCGGTTTATAATATTAAATAACTTCTTATGTTTTATTGTCTAATATTAAAGAAACAAATTTAAATATCTTTAAATTTAGAAGATGATTATTCAGACGTCTTTAATCTGTATCAGCGTGCCTCGCACTAATTATTTGTTAACCTCAAGAGATCATTTATAAATTATACAGGGAAATTCTATAATTAATAGTCGTAGCTCTTCAATTTACAAAAGGAGACGAACAGAGGTGATTTTATCTGATTTTGTTTAAATTCGGGGGATAAGTTGACTTTTAAGTAACTTAAGATTTCCCAAAAGAAAAAGTTTCGACGGGCTTTAATATTGCCATAGTAACGAAAAATGTGTTTGATTAGCTAAAATGAACATGGAAGTATGGCGGAGTGTTAGGGTCCTCTCTTTCAAAAAATTTAAAATATAAAAAGATTAATTATGTTAAAACAACAATTCAGGTTAATTTGGATAAATGCGTGTCAATTTTTAGAAAACTTAAACAAATTGGGTAAATACAAGTAAATTTGGGTTATATTATTAAAAATGGGTATATTCATGAACTCTTCGATAAATATTATTAAAATGTGTAAATTACGTAAATGCAAGTAAAATTGATGAAATTTTGGTATTGGAAGGACAATTGGTAAATGACAATAAATTGGATAAATTTGGGTAAACTTTACTTGAATTTACCGAAATTTAGCCAATTTAATGGCATTTACCTAAAGTTTGCCACTTTTCTTGAGTTTACCCAAATTTATCCAATTTTATGGCATTTACCAATTTTACTTCCATAACCAAAATTTCGTAAAGTTTAATAGCATTTAACTAATTTACACATTTTACTGAAATGTAAATGCACATACCCGTTTTTATCCATTTCAAATAATATAACCTAAATTGACCCAATTTGTTCTCCCAAATTGACAAGCATTTACCCCATGTTCATATTTTTAATATTTTAAACTTTTTCAAAGGGAGGACCCTAAAAAAAATTTCATTTTCCTAGGGAAAAGTAGATTTTAAGTAATCAAACACATTTTTCGTTGCCAGAGCAAAACTATTCCTTTTGGGAAATTTCAAGTAACATAAATGCCTACTTAATTATCCCCGGAATTTAAACAAAATCGGTGAAAATCACATCGGTTCGTCTAATTGGTAGTGAGATTTCTCAATTTTATTATCTTTGGTGCTATGTTTAAGTACTTATCAGATAAAAATATAATAAAGTTGTTCCTTACACCAGAAATAATGGAAGTAAAAATGCCGTGAATAAATGTTTAGCCATAATACGGTGTTCGTATTACACAAGTTAATTTAAAATTGCCTAGGACCCATGAAGTTGTATATTTCATTAAGTCTAGATATATTATCTGCTTTTAAGAAAGTTTTTGATACTTCTGTCTCTGCTAATATAAATCACTTATTAGTAAATATAAAATACGTTAACTACTGAAACGCTATTACAATCAATTAATCAGCGAACTGTACCCGGCAAACTATTTCAACATAAAGTCTTAATTAGCATAAACAAGAACTAGTAGATTATGTCGTAACTCACCTGCTTAAGAACAGTCCAATCATCGCCGTCTGGCACGTAAAGTTTCAAGTTGGTAATCGGCAACAAATCTTCCATGCTGTTGATAATGTATGACTCTCTCTCTTGAATGAGAATGGATTGCACCGAGCCCGATAAGGTCTTCATGATGACAAATGTCCCCAAAATCCACAATCCGAAATTGAGACGAATTCCATCGAATATCCGACGAGATGCAATACCTTTGAAAAATACACTTTTTAAGGATAGAGCAGCCGTCAGTGATACTGACAATAAACTAAGGGAGGATGACTATGTGGAAACGATTACAACCAATCCCCTCATGCCTGAAATCATTTATGGATTCCCTAAAGCGATCGGAGCACAAGCCGGTGAGTTTTTCCCTTTCCCTTTCGTGTTTTGGGAAATTCGACCTTTATACCCGTGGGTCACCCAACATTATCTTTCAGTATTGATTAATAAATTCAAAGTGATATTTAGGGATATTTGGAGTTTAAAATATTTCCTCACTTGTTTGAAAAATGGATCTCACGTGTATCCCTACGCTACTTGTAATGTGGCTGACGTCATAATCGCCAAATGAGCGTTTTGAAAGACAGTATTTGAATTTAGTCGCAGTTAAGAAAACAGATGCCAATAGGAAGACACAAAATATTGTCCATACCTGAAACAATTTAAATTCAATTTTAATACCTTACACTTAACCGTGTGAGAGCCATCTACGCTGAATTAATTTAAAGTGCTAGTCTTGGCTTGTAGAGATTAACAATAAAAGTAAGTGTAGGGAGCAGTGAGCTCGCGGGGAATAAAAGGCTTTCCTCCACCCTCCTAAGAAATTTTACCAGGTCACCTGAATTAAAGGCAATATAAGTCGCTACGTAGCTTCCTATTTGATAAAGTGTGTTCGTTTAAAAGTTGATAATTAGTTTAGTAAAGTTTAAAGGGAATATTCATTGTTTAAGCAAGCGAAGCTTGTCCGGTCTACTACTCAAGTAAAAACCGGGCATTACCTATGTTTGCTGTTCATGTAATAATCTAAAAAAATTAAGCGTTATAACTGCCGTACATTTTAGCAGATTTGGCTTCAATTTTCAACGTTGAATAAGAAACCCGACACCACCTGGAAAAATCTAAAGCCATCTTAAGAAATGGCAAAAAAACCATATATATTGAAAATTCACCTCATTCTCCAGAATATCAATGAAATCGGTAAAGTTCGTGAATCCCACAAACTGGCTTGTTGAGAGAATTTGCGTGCTCATAATATCAATCACGTGAGTCGGCCAAAAAACTGCATTTCTCCTCTCCGTTAAATACACCGTCGACAACATCATATTAACTCTCTGAAAGTGTACATGACTACAGTTAGTTAGTATTTTTATTTCGGTACTGGATTTAGAAGCGTGTAAACCTCAATTGAAGTAACTTCAAAAACTAAATTGACAACAGCACGTTTTTTTAACCTCCAAACAATATAACCCAACCACCTGGTAGTGTCAAGGGCGTTAACCTATCCGAATATTAACAGATCTTTTTGAAAATATAAAAATACCTTATAAAAGAGATTTGCCAAATTTCCAATCCACGAACCATTTTCTAATTCAATTCCATAGACGAAATCCGTAAAATGGAAACTGTAACTAAAAAAAACATTAAAATTACATTATTGCTATAACAGGGTCTGAACGCTCTTTTGAGATTATACTAGGAAATCTTTAAAAGTGTTACTATTTTTACTAAAAGCAATTCAATCGAAGTAAGCAATAAGTCTTATATAATACCAATTTTTAAAAGAGGCAAATGTACTTATCCAACGGCGTTATTTATTGTATAGATGCTTTTAATTTATCTTAATTTAATATTTCTACGAGTGTGTCGGATTTAAAATGAGGGCAATGAGTTGTTTAACCAAATCTAGATTCGTTCGAGAACTTCGAAACATTAATCTTAGAACAATTTATTTTCCTTTCTTAAACGTGTTAAGACAATCTTTAAAATAATTAAAATAATTAAAATATGATTTCGGTCCGTATGAAACTTCCTTGAGTCCATAATAGATTAAATAAAAAATGCTTTAATCAAAGCAGTTGGAAGGTTTATTTAAGGGGTGTTTGGGATCTATGAAGGCACAGATATTGGAAATGTTTTAGAATTAAAGAGTTATTTTTTGGAATTATTTTAAAAAGCAAAATATATTTCTAAAATAATTTCCATCGATTTCCCTCACCTTTTATAAATTTTAAAACCCTTTCCTTTAATTTGAGCCTTGAAACTGTAACAGTAAACTGAGAAAATTTTAAATTGTAAAGGAGTACGCGTGTTTAGTTCAGAATTAAGTATAAGTGGTCGGGATACTTCCCCCACGGGTGTCCCCACCCCTATCCCCACGTATCCCCCCGTTGGCGTGGCCGTTACACATATCTCACCCTGATTAATCAGTTATTGTGTGTGCTGGTGTCTAAGGCCTAGGGTCGACACCGATGTGTGTGAGTCTCAAACAAAAAAAAGCCCTGTATAGACGTCTGCTATGCTGTCGTAACTGGATTCTGCAGTTTTGTGTTTCAAACTACTACTCGGAAAATATTATAACCTTAATTAACATGCTGTTTTATATGTTAAATTAAAATTTTGTATAAATACATAAGAAATTAAACGGTTAAAGGAGTTTGCAACTTTCTATGTAAGCTAATTCTCTTAACGAATTTATAAAACAGACATGTACTAAATTCTATCTATCCAAGTATGCACTTATTATTTTAAACTTCTGGTTTAAAGTAGAATTATACATCAGTATTTAAATTTGGCATACATCATGAAAAACTGAAGATCCTCACAAGTCAAGTACCCGCTGGTAGTAAAAAAGAGTAACATTTAGAGTAACATTAAAATGACCACATTTCTTTCTAGAAAGGCCTGATGAAATATGTGCAGTTACACTGCAGTAGCCTGTTTGAATTGTTAAAGGGACTTTCAAGAAAGACTTAGTCACAATGTACGGAAACTGAATTACGTATTTTAAATTGACTAGAGGGTCTCTTGGAAGTCTTTTTAATTAAAGAAAATTCATGACTTATCTTTTCTAAGCTAAAGGACAAGACACATGGCTCTTCTTGCACTTGCATGCTCTCTCTAAAGGAAGAGAATATCATCTGTTGTTCGTGAAAATAGAAGCTATAATGACATACAAATTTCCTCTGTTAACTTGAACAGTCTTGATTAAATTTATTGCAAATCTCTTTTATTCGTGACTTTTTTACTAGTTTAGAGTGTATAATGAGTTTCAGCAATTTAAATGCTGTAATTTTACACGTAATCCTTTACAATTTAAAATTTTCTCAGTTTACTGTTACAGTTTCAAGACTCAAATTTAAGGAAAGGGTTTTAAAATCTATAAAAGGTGAGGAAAATCGATGGAAATTATTTTAGAAATATATTTTGTGCTTTTTAAAATAATTCCAAAAAATAACTCTTAAACATTTCCAATATCTGTGCCTTCATAGATCCCAAACACCCCTTAAATAAACCTTCCAACTGCTTTGATTAAAGCATTTTTTATTTAATAGCTGTCCCTTTGCTCTGCCTCACAGGGCACATTTTTCCTAAAATTAATAATTTAAAATAAAAGCCATAAGTTAGAAAATAAATAGGTTTAATTTTAAATATATTTTGAACAGAAATTTTAATATTATTGGATGTAATTTAATATATTGAATATTATTTTAAATATTTTACTACACATTGGGAAATAATGATTATAATTGGTTATGTCAAATTGAGTTTTAATTTCCCATTAAGACTTAGATAACAAGATAATAGGTGTATAACTGGTTCTAGTACGCAAGTGAAATATGCTAATTTTGGACTTTTTGGTAAAACTTTCAATAAAAAACAGACCTTTGATGAGATAGTGTTTATGGGTAGCATAGCATGATTTGTGAATAGCTTTTAAACGTTTACTTTTATCTCAATCATGTATCAAGAGTTTCCAACTCTGCCGAACTTTCAAATTAAAAACCAACCATGTGTAATTTACATTCACTGTGAATCACTGAGGCAAAGTGTAATTTATATTCACTAAGGCAAACGTGTAATTTATAGCCACAAAGGCAAACATTTATCAACAGTACTTGAAAGGTGACTGTACTACCTTACAACGGTATGGCTCGTAACACTACTGATGATAACTGATCCTCAAATAACAATAATTTCACTCGTTAAGCTTTTGAATAATTAAGACGCCTTTACATAGAGGATTAAGTTTGAATGCCCAGAATGTTTATTGTTATGTAAAATTATTCAAATATTTACCATACTTATTACTGTAATTAAAATTCCCAAAATTATTTACACAATGCAGGATGGATACACCTAAATTAAAATTTAATTATTCATTTTTTTTAAAAACATCAGCTTGTTAAAAAAACTTATGGAAGAGATAAAACAAAATTAACTTTAAACTAAATTTCAGTTTCCACAAAATTATTTCTGGTACTACTAAATTATCTAAATACATTATTTTTTACCTAGAATATATGATCGGGTTCTACGGGCTAATTTTCCTGACGAAGCAAAGGCTTAACGGTAAAATATTAATTACTATTACACTACAATTAAATTCATTACGATAATGATAATTTTTAGTTAAAAAATACTTAATTACGAATAAATAATGAGATTTAAATAAAGTTCCCATAAGAAATGGTTTATTATTTCTTGAGTAAATTGCGAAAAACAACGTTAACTCGAAGACGGACAAAATTTGATTTTTGCGTTTTTCCGGGAAACTGGATACGAGCCGATCAGTTGGCCTTCCATGTCAAAAATGATACTCTAACTCATTACAGTACGAAGGTTCTTATCTACAGTCGACTAACTTTCGTTAAATGACGGGATTCTAATACGTTTCTCGCTGATACGTTAAAATTAACTGTAGTACTGCCAGACAATAATTGTTGACAGTAAGTATAATCCCGCTAGGGATCCACAATACTGAATCTTGGGCATGAAAATCGCTTAAAATAAAGTCTTAAAATTTTTAGCGACCCGACTATTGATTCTCCTGCGCTTGGCTGTATTAATTTTAGCCATAGGAAATCGCGCTGACCCCTTAAATAAGAATGGCCTACCGGCCATTCTTAATTCAATTAAATCCTTAAACAATTTCGATACTTACGTAAAATTCATTGCTCTCGATAGATAATCAGCTACAACGACCGCCGTACCGTCAATTTCGTAGTTACTTTCATTGCCAAAATCAATCTTTTTACTTATTGTTGACCACAAGCTGTTCTGTGATAGAAATAAATATTTGTACACAAACCTAAAATGTTTATAGTCGATGTTTTATGGAGTCAAAATATTTAGCAAGTAGGTTCTTAACAAGAATGTACTTATTTCAACTTAGGGATAAATATTATGTTGAGACGTTTCTTAGCATTGATCCTTCCCCTTAAAATAAGTAAATCCTCCCCGTTATTCGTTAGTCCTCTAAAAATGATGAAACGCACACCAGTGAAGGTTTTCCTCCCCCTCTCATGATTTCATTATTACGCCCGTGGTCGGTTTTAACCTAGGCTAATTATCCCTATATATATATATAAATACATTCTTAACATTAATTTAGGTTTTTAAATGTGTCATTAAAAATTAATTGTGGATAATCAGGTATTTAAATAAAATTAACGTAATTAATATCATTAACGGCACAATTGAACCATATCTTATTTACCTTTAAAAGGATTACATCACGTATCAATGTTTTTATTATGATATTTTTGGGAGAGTAAAATGATTGTAAATAAATAATAACTTACTGGGTAAAATCCAATCCTCCAATGCATTATTCAGTTCCTAAAATTGTTCGTTTTTAAAAAAATTCAGTTATTTATTGACCATGTTATTGACCATTATGGAACGAGGAATGTTCCATAGAAATTTGAAATTTTATCAAAAACCACGTTATTCGGTTAATAATCACGTTTCGTTTTTTAGTGGACATCCTGTATATCCAACATTGTGTTTCGTTTGGATGGTAATGAAGCCTGTTGAATTTATACTCTAAGAAATAACCGTAAATGGTATTTAATTTACTGGCAATTATATTGTGGTTCAGATACGGTAGTTTATGAAAACTTAATTAACATTTATTTATCTGTAAAAACTTACTTTTGATAAAAATTAAATGGAAAAACACAAAAAGACAGGAATTTCGGCACAAATCCCACAGTAGAACCTTTCCCAGCGCTCCTCTTTGAATTGTTGAGCTGTTGATTTAAAAAAAAAGTATTATCCCAGGTAGCAAAAACACGTGTATTTATAGTGGAATTTTCGTATTTTTCGAGGATAATACGTGTTTGAAAATGAAACACGTGTAGAACACGTGGAAATTAGGGTTAATAACTCACGAAACACAGTTCGTGTAATTTAACACGTGATCTCCTGGTGGCTTAAAGGTTTTTAACTCGCGGTGGTTTTTGGTGTGAATTTACACGTGGCCTGAAGGTGTTTTTTAAATGATCAATTACACGACACAAATTATTTTACTTTTACTTAACCTGCTTTTTTAATTATGTAATTAAGCTTTGAAATGAAGAATATCTATGCGTAAAGGTCGATCATAGATGAAACTTCTGCAGGCACTCATAATCTCAATCAAACCTAAAACGTATGGCTATTTAAAAAAAAATAACGGTTAACCTTTTCCACCCTGAAGGATTAAGGAGGTAGAAATAGGCCTCTTTTTTAATAATTTCTTAACAAAAATCTAAATTATTTGATAATTATTAATAACTTAACCTTTCAAGCTCTTACTAATTTACACTATCCGTCCGATCCGTAAGTATTTTTAGTTTAAACCTTTCTCAGAAGAAACGTTCAACTTGAAATGTACCCTTCAAATTCAACAACACAAAAATCACCATGGTTTTTACACACTATCCTAAGGATTTGTGTGTTTTAGTTTAACGTACAGCGTAGCCAATGCCGATTACGATGCCGCCGTGTCGCGCATACCTCTTCAACGGTTAGGGCTAGAAGAGTCAATGATATCTCGTTCGAATGAACATACATCGCGATTGATAGCCATTCACAAAGTTTTCAAATCGGAGCCCGAGAAGTTGGGCATTTGCCAAATATTTTGGGTGGTTTCGCTTTGTGTGGTAGATATTTTGTTTAAAATTAAGTCCGATAACGTTAAAAAAATTATTGGATAGGTTAGGAATCAGCGGACCTACAACTTCGGTTATATCAGTAAATATTAAATTTAAGTATAGTTTTCAGGGTTTTGTATTTTCGCCTAAAAATCTACATACAGTTCCTTAATTCAAGTCCGATTTTCATGAAAGTTATATTTTTGAAAAGCTGTGGTTTACATATAACCTAAAGTTGCAAATACTTCCCTTAATTTTAATTTTTAGTAAGGGCTTTTGGGCAGCATATACGGACCCCCGCAATTTCCAACATTGTAAATCCGCGTGTTTATAGAGGTTCAAGGCCGTTCAGAGTGCGCCGCGCTTTCAACGTATGACCAGAAGTAACAATTAAGTATGACACTGATTGACCTAGTCTTCGGTGTATGACCAGAAGTAATAAGTGTGACACTCAACGTAACAATTAAGTGTGATCAAAAGGAACAAATAAGTATGATCAGAAGTAACAAAAAAGTATGAAACTGATCGAACTATTTTTGTGTATAACCAGATGATATAAGTGTGACACTCAACGGCTGACTAGTAGTAATAAATAAGTGTAATCAGAAGAAAAAAATGAGTGATACTGATCGAAAAAATCTTTGATGCTTTCAAAGTATGATTAGAAGTAACAAATAAGGGTAAATATGTATATATGCACGACTGTGGATATATTTTGGTTGTGATACCGGCGTTGCAGGTTGCTGTGAATAGCTCAAACAAACTTAACACATTCGAGGGATTGTGTGTATTCTGACCGTCGTACGTCTTGTTCTTGTCTACTGTTGGAATCTCTGGCCTAAAATTTTTGACTTTTGATATAAATATCTTAACGTTGGAATTCAACGGAAGCCCGAGCGTAAAAGATGTCTGCTGAATAGCGACCGCCATGCAATAATTGGTGAAGAATTTCTTTATCAGTTGCAATGGACTGCTCACATATAGGGCACTCTGAATGTTTATTAGTTATACTGATAACGGCAGATTTCCGAGGATTGCCACAGTACTGATGAGCCCCAAAAGGGCGAAAAAGGTCTACTCCTGGAATCTTTGACCTAAATATTATGGCTTTTGCCTATTTTGCTTTTTTATTGAAAAATTTATTTTATTTGAAAATATTTTTTTTAATCGAAAGTTTATAAATAATATTGGACATAAAATTTATTAATCGTATTTAAAATTTAATTTTAGGTGAGTATGTTAAAAAATTTAAAATGAAAAAGTTGTGGGTGTTTATAATGAACAATACGCAATATTTTCATTTATGAATGTAGGAGAATTACTAGGGTTAAAGAATGGAAGTTCGATGTTCGTTTAATGTTACTGCGGTGTTTGAACATGCGTATTGAATGGTGCCCTACACGTAAATAACCGGTGTTAAATCACTTGGACGATTCGTGTTTAAACACGTAAAAATGGCGGTGTAAGCACGTGCACGGTACGTATTTACACACGTAGCTATTGATGTATATACACGTGGACGGTTGGTTTATGGACAAGTGGATGGTTGGTGTATGCACACGTGGACGGTCGGTGTATGCACACATGCGAAAAACGTTATCAAATCGTGCTGTAACACGTGTTTGAGGGTGACAGGCTCGCCGTTTTCCCCACGTGAACTCCACACGTGTACAGCATATCATAGTACTCGTGTTTAACACGTGTTTTTGCTACCTGGGATTGGTTGCTTCATAAGCTAGTGATAACGGAAGTTACTGAAGCTATGCTTTTTTAATCAATTGGCTTAAGCAAACGCTTAGCAAATCATTTTTGAAAATCTCTTTAAATTACGTCTTTTAAAGACTAACGAAATATTACGTAAATTGTTTCCTTGCTTGCATTGTCTTGGAAATTTTTAACTAGGAGAAAATATATTTTTATAACTAGAAGCTTAAAGTTTTTTTTGTAATAGTAAGTGGATCGCGTTGCACGAATGGCTTCCTACCACCCTCCTACGCAGATTAACCAGGTCACCTGGAATAATGGCATTAAAAGCCGCTAGATGATTTGAGCCTAAAGTGGTGTAAAGAATTTGGAAGCGTAAATTACGCGCTTTCATTTGAAATTCTGTTAAGAACATCAAATTTAATTGAAATGTATAAATTTAAGCTTACAAACCTAACCTTTCTAAAATGTATAATTTTAATCCTCTTTAACTGTTTCGCGCCAAAATTATCTATTGTCGTGTTTTATATTTCTACCTTTTAAACCATAAAATTGTATTCTACCTTCACTTTCGTTATCAAGCAATTACCTGTCAACCTTTAAAATCTTATCTCTGCTTGATGAATTGGTCATAAAGTGTAGGGCAATGAGAGCGTTACTTTTCTTCGAATTTACTCAATCTGCGAGAAAAGAGTGACCTTCGCCATTGTCCGCGGCGGCGACGCCGGCCTTCCTTGGGGTTCCTAGCGAGATACCCTTTCGGATGCCGCGCGCTGCAAATTGGTTAAGTGAGGGATACCGGGGCCGTGAAAAAGGGGTAACCCAACCCTTCGACGGTGCCCGTTGCGCTACACTTGACCAGATCTCACAAGCCCGCTGATCCAAAAGGATCTCCCGCGAAAGCTTTGAAATTATTGTTGTTTGTTTTTGTTTGTTAAAATTTCGATCCAAGTATTAAAACTATCATCCTCAAGTCCTTCCTAACAACCCAACTATCCATCCTCACCATTTCTTCCTAAACCAAAACCCTACCCACTGTTTCAGTCCGGTAGGTAGTGAATGCCAAGAACAGCTCTCCCAAGAGGCAACAGGAGGTACCATAAATATTAGCCCAGCTAATTACTATATCTATTTAATTTATAGCACGAATGTTATTATTTATACTTCGAAATAATGACTATATTGAAATTATCCGATGGTATCGTATCGTAGTGCAACTCACCTCCGAACTGAGTGTCGAGAAGGAAACATATCACTGGTTTGTGCTACAATCGCATCAGAAGACGAAAGTTTAAAAAAAAAACAATGAAGCACCCGGCTGATTTCCGTTGTTTAGGGGGAAGGAGCTAACTTTTCGAGGATAAGAGGGATTGAGACCAACGTTAAAAATCGTATCAAAATATTCACGCTCCCTAAGTCAAAATAAATACATTCTTGGTTATAATCAAACGAAACGCTAAACTTAAATGTTATGTTAATCTCGAAGTCAACGAGAAAGATCTAAGAAAAAACTGTCCTTACTCTTGCTCTAAGCAGATGGCAACTTTTTATGCCACTGGCTATTTATTCCCCTGGTTGTTTTGACAAGGTTTATTTATTCCACTTGTGGTTTGGACAAGCTCTTTTTATTACACTAGTGATTTTGGCAAGGTCCATTCATTCCACTGGTCGTCTTGACAAGGATTAGTTATTCCATTAATGGTTTTGACAAGGTCTATTTATTTCACTGGTGGTGTTGGCAAGGTCTTTTTATTCCACTATTAATTTTGACCAGGTCTATTTATTCCACTGGTCATCTTGAAAAGGTCTGTTTATTCCACTGGTCATCTTGACATTGTCTATTAATTCCACTAAGGCTTTTGAAGAGGTTTATTTATTTCATCTGGCAAATGTCAGTTTATTCTACTGGTCGTCCTGACAAGGTCTATTATTCCACTGGTTGTCTCGATAAGGTCTATTTTTTCCACTGGTCGGCTTAACATGGTCTACTTATTCCACAGGTGGTTTTGACCAGGTCTATTTATTCCCTTAGTGGTTTTGACAAGATCTATTTATTCCACTGGTCGTCTTGACAAGGTATATTTATTCCACTTATAGTTTTGACAAAGCATATTTATTCCACTGGTCGTCTAGACAAGGTAAATTTATTCCATTGGTCGTCTTGACAAGGTCTATTTATTTCACTAATGGTTTTGACAAGGTCTATTTATTCCACTAGTGGTTTTAAAAATGTCTATTTATTACACTGGTTGTCTTGACAAGGTCTATTTATTCCCCTATTGGTTTTGACAAGGTCTATTTATTCCACTGGTCGTCATGACAAGGTATATATATTCCACTAATAGTTTTTACAAAGCATATTTATTCCACTGGTCGTCTTGACCAGGTTTATTTATTCCACTGGTCGTCTTGACAAGTTCTATTTATTCCACTAGTGGTTTTAAAAATGTCTATTTATTACACTGGTTGTCTTGACAAGGTCTATTTATTCCCCTATTGGTTTTGACAAGGTCTATTTATTCCACTGGTCGTCATGACAAGGTATATTTATTCCACTAATAGTTTTTACAAAGCATATTTATTCCACTGGTCGTCTTGACCAGGTTTATTTATTCCACTGGTCGTCTTGACAAGTTCTATTTATTCCACTAGTGGTTTTAAAAATGTCTATTTATTACACTGGTTGTCTTGACAAGGTCTATTTATTCCCCTATTGGTTTTGACAAGGTCTATTTATTCCCCTGGTTGTTTTGCTAAGGTTTATTTATTCCACTGGTGGTTTTGACAAGGTCTATTTATTCCACTGGTGGTTTCGACAAGGTTTATTTATTCCACTTGTTGTTTTGACAAGGTCTATTTATTCCACTAATAGTTTTGACAAGGTATATTTATTCCACTGGTCGTCTTGACAAGGTCTATTTATTCCACTGGTCGTCTTGACAAGTTCTATTTATTCCACTGGTCATCTTGACAAGGTCTATTTATTCCACTAAGGGTTTTGACAAGGTATATTTATTCCACTGGTCATCTTTCGAATGTCTATTTATTCCACTGATCGTCTTGACATGGTCTACTTATTTCACAAGTGGTTTTGACAAGATTTATATATTCCCCTAGTGGTTTTGACAAGGTCTATTTATTCCAACTTCAGCCTAGAAGACGTGGTTTGTTAAAACACAACTCACGACCCATCGGCTTAGAGAACCTTTAGTTCGCTAACAAAGCTAACTGTAGTCGCAATAGCCATTTGGTGTTCGCCAATTTTGCGGGTCGGGATGAGATAATTAGAAGTCCTTTTAAATATAAAGGTAATTATCGCATTATAAATTACGGAATGACTGCTAATTTATTATTACTTTTATCATATGTAACATAATCACTCATAAGTATGCCATAAAAGCATTTTCGTTAATGAAACCTTGTTCACGGGATATGACGTAAATTACGTCACTTACAACTCCGTGACGAAATATGCGTCATCAACTTACTGATGGGAAACGGAAGTTAGTGACAATTCCTCGCGCGTTTCTGGCCATGCCCATGTCAAGTTTAGTTCGTGCCTCGCGATCACATGATTTCATTTCCATGGTAACCTTTTCAATAGCGCAAGGATTATAAGTATTTTGGAATTTTTGGGTCCGCGTGAAACAAGGTCTCATTGAATTTTTTTCAATGGAAATATTATACAGAGGCATACTTATGAGTAATTATGTTACATATGCTTTTATTGATATTTATGCACTACCTTTCTGTTTCCAGTGAATTCTGTGGAAAAGTGGTTATGTTAATAGATTCTTAAGCGCACCGCAAGTTCGCTTTAAACTATGAATTATTCTTAAAGCGATAAATCTCACTATCCAGCTTCTTAAGTATATTTAAATTACACAGTAATCGTTGATTAAATTATTTATAAATGAAGCGTTAAATCTGTTTCCGAAATAATGAAATTCACCCGTGCAAAACACTAAAAAAGTTCTGGGTCACTTAACCGGTATTGACGTTTATTTGTGTGTAAGTCTATAAATTAAGGCAAGAGAAAACCTTCAAAACAGAAAGTAAAATATTTTTTGAACATTAACTCGAGTATTTTCTTTATATTGGAAACCCGAAGCGTGACTAGGCCTAATAGCCATTCCCCGAAAGCTATCCCGTTCTACCGTTCAAAATATTTTCCATATAAATTTTAACGCGCAGTAGTAAAGGAAAAAGTCATTATCGACTCAATTGTCTAGTTCAAACGGAGATTAACGCATATATAGGTCTTTCGTTATTTGTTTAAAATAGCAATATGTAGATAAACGATACGTATAATGTAAAAGTTCAATACTTGACTGGCACATCAAGTAATTAATTTTACATAGATTTTTGTACATTAGCTTTGAGCAGACTACAGAATCTTCACTTTTTGTGGGTACTATATATATAGGCTAAGAGCTTACGAAGTGGGTCAGTCTACAATGAACCACGTGAGGTCACCCAGGTATAAAACGCCAATACAAAATTTTACATTAAAAGGTATATAACCTAAGGTATTTGGTGTGGAACACCAACCTTTGCAGCTCTAGCCGCTCTTAGAGCTCGGCGAAACAGATAAATTAACCGCTAAAGTTTTGATTAACCATAAAAATTACGATTAACTGTTTATCCATGGATATTATCCACGGCTATATAGCAATTTTCGTTTGTGGATAAAAATAAATAAAGTGATTATTTCTTATCCAAACGCCAGGCTCTAGCCGCTCTTGCCTTTGACTTTAAAAATGTATGGGGCAGGGAAGTGTGAAAAATTAAAGAGGTTATATTCCCTTTAATACCGAAAAGTTGTCAATCGAAATTTAGGGAAAATTACTACTAATTTTTCTTAAGTGTAACTTAAATTTGGTTCGCGCGATCAACTTGAGATTTTACAAGAGCGTTGTTCAGGGTATAAACTAAAGCCTTTCCGTAGCCACTTTTTTAAAAATTACTTAATTGCTTGTAGTGTGTTAAATTTTATTTTATCTGACTGACGAATTTTAATAATTTATTGTGTATACACCTATGGATTGTGTAGCGCATTTACGGATGGCACTTAATTTAATAAAACCATATATTAATAACTATTTAAATACACTAGCATATAAAAGGTACAAATCGATAACTTTACCTCTGAACAATATGCCTACCTTCTTCAATTTATTGGTAATGAATGTCAATTGTACGCGAAGTCCTTTACAAGCAGAGAACTATACGGGAATAAATGCTATAGCTACGATTTTTAGATCTGCATTGTCGTGACGGATTCAATCTTCTGGTATTCGAAATAAATGGGATTTTAAAGTAAAAAATTCGATTATTTCATTTTATGTTCCTACTGTGCGTTTATACTTAAATGGAATATATTTTAAACAGTTTTGGGAAATCCCATTTGTCATGCAAACTTTTTTCAAAAATTAATAATTCGTCCGAAATCGTATTAAAAAATCAATGGCTTCCAATCTATTCTGTGGATAATCGTATGGAAAAATAAACAAGTTGGTAAGCCAAAATATACCTTTCCTCGGAAGAATGGTCCCTAGTGGTATTAATTTCTCGACACGACCCCCAAAGATATCTCCGAAATTCAGAGTTATTTACGAAAAACGTATTCTCGGTGCAAACCCTGCCCGGTATAAAATTTTAATTTTAATTTAAATAATTGAGACGAAACAATCGAGTTTAATTTATTCAGAATATTATAAATTAAGTAGTTACAACAGCGAGTTATATTTACTAAAACAATGCACAATTGAATTTAACCCTTTTTACAGTACATGTTTATCAGTTGAATATAATACTAAGCAAATTTTAATGAAAGAAATATCTACAGATGGTATTTGTATTTTTCTCGCTTACGAAATACTTGCCGCATCTTTAACGCTCATTTTATTTCAACGCTCGTAGACTTCCAGTTGACGTTGTGACACATACCGCATGAAAAAGACCAATGCCGTCCAATTTCCAATATCATATAATGACTCGCACACCCAGGAAATCATTGACTGCGTTAGAAATCGTAGATATCCAAATATCCACACCAAATATATTTACAAGAAGCAAAAACCTTACCATCAACAAAGCACAGAGAGCCACTTGACTAACCGCCAGCTCTTAAAGCAATTAACGTTAAATTATCTCCTTTGAATTGACACAACTATATATAGGTCGTTAAAAATACCCGTAAATAAATAACAAAAAAACTTACAAAGTGGACCACCCACAGGGTCTACCCTTTAACCCTCTTATCTTGGCTGACTGCGCTAAAACAAGATTTAACCTTTAAAAAAACCAGATTAGGCCTTCATAAATTCATTAATAAAAAAAGACTTTATTACCTATTATGCTTACGATGCGTGTCTTAATTTCAGTAAACCTAAGGAGCTATCGGTGGTTCTGTGGTAGAGCGCTCGACTGCCAAGCCGAATGGTCGGGGTTCGAAACCTGGGTGGCGCATTTGTTTTTAATCAATAGAGAAACGCTAAATTAGAATTTCTTCGATGCAATAATTTCAATTTCAATTCTAATTCAATTAAACCAAAATTTCATACTCTATTAAATACGCTTCCGATAAAGCTGAAGGTCTAATTTTCAATAAGGCATAACAAGTGTCGGTGGTTCTGTTGTAGAACGTCCGCCTGTCAAGCAGGAGGTCTCGGGTTCAAATCCCGCACGGTGCGATCGCAAATTGATACTAAGACGAATACCGTGTACAACTGGTGGAAACCCTGCCATTGGACGTTGAGAGGTAGCATTACACTCAGCACTCGGTCCGTCCCAAAGTCATTAAGAAGAAGTTGGAGAGAAAACGCCCATATAAACACAACAGACTCAACGTGCACAACCATCAGAACACAAATACAACAAATTCAACACTCACAACCTACGTATAAACACTACAAAAACGTAAAACACCAAACCGTCACGACGGTGAGCGAAAAAACACCATCCAAACCATAACGCAAATGAATCCGCTAACGCTCACCGTCACACGGTGGTTTTGCCAACCCTTCGAGAAACTGCGTACGCAGTGATTACACTTTGCACCGAAAATGCGAACGCGTTCGCAGACCTGACAGACCCACAGACCCACAGACAGACACGGTGGTTGTATAACCCCTCCTAGGGGATTTGTCCCCTCGGAGAGGTAAAAATCAATTTTCTCCTGCATGAGTGGATTTTTCTAATTCGGAAATTGATTTAACTCACCATTTAATATATTAAATAAATTAAACGATATGGGCTCTTTGACGATTTACTAAACTCGATAAGAGAAAAAGATTCAAACAAAAGTAACTTAATATTTCTGGGGAACAGTAGCGTAGCCAGGATTTTGTTTCGTGGCGGGGGCACACCTTTGAAAAAAAAAGGAAAAAAATACCAATATTTGTACGTACAACAATACGTTTCGGGGGGGGGGCATGTGCCCCCTGTGCCCCCCTGGCTACGCCACTGCTGGGGAAAGGGAGAGGTCACTGAAATACGTCACATTTAATCATTCTATACTAGAGCACTTTAGTACATAATATTTCTCATTTACAATAGTTTAATTTATGTTCTAGATTTAAAATAATAAAATAAACTTATTTTTAATGTGATTTAATTATTTAAAGGTTTATGTTGTCGTTATAATTAAGGAAGTCAGAGTTATAGAGTGGTTGAACTCTTTCCAATTTATCTCCATTACCGTCACGTGGACGAAACTAGTATGAGTGTAGACCGTCACGTGGGCGAAACTAGTATGAGTGTAGACCGTCACGTGGGAGAAACTAGTATGAGTGTAGACCGTCACGTGGGCGAAACTAGTATGAGTGTAGACCGTCACGTGGGAGAAACTAGTATGAGTGTAGACCGTCACGTGGGCGAAACTAGTATGAGTCTAGACCGTCAGGTGGGCGAAACAAGTATGAGTGTAGACCGTCACGTGGGCGAAACTAGTATGAGTGTAGACCGTCAAGTGGGCGAAACTAGTATGAGTGTAGACCGTCACGTGGGCGAAACTAGTATGAGTGTAGACCATCACGTGGGCGAAACTAGTATGAGTTTAGACCGTCACGTGGGCGAAACTAGTATGAGTTTAGACCGTCACGTGGGCGAAACTAGCAAGAGTGTAGACCGTCACGTGGGCGAAACTAGTATGAGTGTAGACCGTCACGTGGGCGAAACTAGTATGAGTTTAGACTGTCACGTGGGCGAAACTAGTATGAGTTTAGACCGTCACGTGGGCGAAACTAGTATGAGTTTAGACCGTCACGTGTGCGAAACTAGTAAGAGTGTAGACCGTCACGTGGGCGAAACTAGTAAGATTGTAGACCATCACGTGGTCGAAACTAGTATGAGTTTAGACCGTCGCGTGGGCGAAACTAGTAAGAGTGTAGACCGTCACGTGGGCGAAACTAGTATGAGTCTAGACCGTCACGTGGACGAAACTAGTATGAGTCTAGACCGTCACGTGGGCGAAACTAGTATGAGTCTAGACCGTCACGTGGACGAAACTAGTATGAGTTTAGACCGTCACGTGGGCGAAACTAGTATGAGTTTAGACCGTCACGTGGGCGAAACTAGTTAGAGTTTAGACCGTCACGTGGGCGAAACTAGTATGAGTTTAGACCGTCACGTGGGCGAAACTAGTAAGAGTGTAGACCGTCACGTGGGCGAAACTAGTATGAGTTTAGACCGTCACGTGGGCGAAACTAGTAAGAATGTAGACCGTCACGTGGGCGAAACTAGTATGAGTTTAGACCGTCACGTGGGCGAAACTAGTAAGAATGTAGACCGTCACGTGGGCGAAACTAGTATGTTGCCGAAATTGATTAAACCCCCAATGACTCTGAAGACAGTTGCGAAAATGATTTCTAAATAACAGTCTTACTGTACGGGCGTTCCGATTACCTACACCGAGAAATAGCTCAAGCATATGAATGCACTGCTACAAATTATAACACGGCATGCTTAACTTGAAATTGTAATTCGAATAATGATTTTATTTCGTTATGGTATAGCATTCATTAATAAATAGCCACTTTTTTAAATGTAAACGTAAGTAAAAACAGATGACTGTAGGTCTACGCTTCATTTCATTTAAAAACGTTAAATGTTATTTTTTTTGGAAATTCTAAGAGGTTAATTCCAACATAGACACATTTTTGCCAATTTTCTATTAAAATAATTGGAATAAAAAGCTATTGCCTCCTGCAATCAACTTTTTTATGACCTAATTTTTCAGTGAAAAATAGGCCAAACCAAGTTAACTCTAACCTTTTAGAGTCTTCTCTTTCACTTTCTCATTGATACTTTTTGTCTGCAACTTACCGCTGAATAATATTTGCTTGATTTCGAAGTTTATTGTCAAATGATGCTACGACTAGATCTGATGAAAACCGTAAAGTCAGTTGAGGATTATCCAATAGGCTAAGTAGGGCTTAGCCTAGGGGTTCTGAATTTGTTAAAAGGTAGAGAGACCTGGAGATATGGCTAAAACAATTTGGCCCGGCTGGCAATTTATCCAAAACTGCCTATAGCTACCCAACTTAGAAAGTAACGTATGTTGTTCTAGAATTAACGAATACTTCTTTACATTTACTGAAGAATAATAACATTAGGGTATCATCAAAGATTTACTTTGCACTTGAACTATAAAATCAAATAATACGACATAACTGGGTACTTCGGATTTTAAAAATTGGAGGGATCATGGTAATGCAAACGCTAGGGTGTTAGACATTTCAAATTATGGTGTCGGAATTTCGTGGGATTGCACAAAAACCACTAACGCCAAAATTTGATAATCCGGGCTGAACTTCGTCCAGTGAAATTTAGTGTAAAACACTAACATATCATAGAATAGGATGTAACTTTTTCAAAAACCAATCTTACCATTTACCAAAATAACTCCCAGAACAAAAATGTTTCGGTAGTACTTAATTTTAGAACCACCCAAATATGACAGAACTTCCCAATAAAATATTTTCTGCTCACCAAAAGAACTCGAATTTTTGGTTTGCAGCAACTTTGAAAACATAATATTAAATTAAAAACGGAAAGTTAAACTAGTTTTCTCAGTGGGTTGCATAATGCTTGAGACAACAAAATAAAGAAGGATAAACTAAACAAGCTGTTCTACTGGTAGACCCTAGCCATGCTATATGAATGTAATCCCAAATCCCTAACTATAAATTCATAATGTAGCCTAACATTTTGTTGCTTTACTACCTAATCTACCGCTACCGAAGCAAGGGACCTGTATCATCTCAGGGACTTTATGATAACAAATAATAATAAAGTTCTCAAAACTAATTTCAAAGTCATATTACTAGAATATAGAAAACATCAATGGTCAGTATGAATCAGTTATTCGTAGCCTATTTTAAAGAAATAACCCGCTTAAAGCATCTCGAACATTCCACTAAATCATTCCAAAAAATTTTATATGGATTAAGTTATCCGTTATGGAAAAATTTACTTCAGTGGTGGAAAGAGGGATTTTATAAAATATTTGGTAAAAAATAATTTTCTTAACTTACCACAATTGAGAAAAAAATCATGAAATTGAGCTTTTGTTTTACGCGAAAAATCCGATTTATCGTCTATTTCGTAAATTGACGTCACAGTCCTCATGAATAGTGTTATACTGTGGTTCCTGACGCCGTCAGACCAACTGTTTTTAACTTCCCAGCGCGGCACAACGTTCGATATTATCTTAGTAGCTTGCGTTTAATATTTGATAGTACGCGTCCAGCACGCAATTTGTCTATTTATATAATGTTCTCTTTTCAGTCGGTTTTCGATAATATTTCTTTCTATAAAATCCATGGCATGGATCTATTCCACCTAGCTTTGCTCCGTACATTTCCTCTATTAAAATACTTTGTATCACGAACTCAGCTATCTAAGTTTGTTTATATAAATTTCCTCATACTTAGACGTATAAGCACATACTCTTCATTTAACGAACGATTGAGTGTTACCTCTTATCAGTAGCGTGTATTGGCACTGTTAAACGAAAGCTTTGTTTTTATTTTGAACCAAAGACGGCTCCTTAAATTCGATTAGCGTTTCAAATATAATGCAGAAACGTAGATGAATCTGATAATGCTCCACCCCCCGAAAATGCTGACCACTAAGCCACACCACTGGAGTCTGATAGCGTTTTCCATTTGATTGCTCAAGATTCCCTCCGTATCTGTCTCTGACGTCATAGATCTCGCCCCAATCGACTAGAGTAAAACTGCAAATATAACATTCCATGAATATATTCCCGCGTTTTGTTGTTTTTCGTCTTCTTGTAATTTGAATTTTCGCATCTTGGTGTGCCATTTTTCCAAAAAATCTAAAAGGAACACGCAAAAATTTGCTCCGATCTCGATCTCGATCCGTTGAGCTGGAAATGGAACACGCGAAACTTGATCGAAGCAGATCTGAGCACGCAAATGGAACATGAAATATTGATCAGAGCGATCTAGAGCGCTCGAGAGCAGTCAAATGGAAAACGTTATGAGTCTACTAGATTGCAAAAAGCAGTAACAAGCGCCAAATACAAGCACCAGAACCAACTTCCTTACCTTCGCCATTCCGGAGGTTCTTTTCTCAACAACTTCAACTTTTTTCAAAGATAAAGCTAGAATCCTTTTATTGTGAAGCTTCAACGTGTAACGTGATGTGGGAGAAGTTGATATATAAGTAAAGGCTAAGGAAATACTAATTGCCCAAGTTCTCTGTTAGGTGATATATTTAATGTCCAACGTATATTAAAAATAACAGAGGACTAAGTTTTTATTCGCATGGTGAGAGAAAGGAATAAAGCTACGACCGTAAGCCTAGTCTAAAGGATAAATTCGGCAATAGACAGAAAATTAGCATAAATACATTATTTTTATTTGTATTAAAAGTATAATATTTAAATCATAGACGTAGATTTTTGCGTTTTGAAAATTTAAAAGTGTAACAAAAAATTATTATTTTCCATCTAAAGGTTGACCTTTTTTCGCTTCGTCAATTTTTTATTGCTCTTTAAACAGTCTAAGGGTTGTTCTCGTCACTTCAAGTATATATGAGCATGGATTATCAATAACTCGCAGGGATGGTTCTCTTCGAAAATAAGTTTGATTCAAACGCCATCGGTCCTAGCGGGCCAAATCAGAACTAGGCCTAAGCGGAAACGATTCAATTCGGCGAGCAGACGGGCAGTTTTTTCGGCGCCGCGAAATCTAATGAATTTTTGCATCGCGTTTCTGTTTTTAGTACTTAAGATGTTTTCATCAGGGTAAAAAGTTTTGATTGTTAATAATAATAATAATAATAATAATAATAATAGAATCCAATAACTGTTGAATTTTTATTAATATAAAGCTAATTACTATTTACCTATGCGATATAAAAAATTTCGGCGTAAACAATGATAATCCTATTAAATTCCGAATAAAATAATCTGCGGACCAATTTTACTAACAATCGCCATTTCTAAAAACCATATTAAAAAACCATAGTGTCGATTTCAGACCCGAGATGGCGTTATTATTTCCGTGTTGAATCGTTTTTGGGGTGGAAATGGGGAAGTGTAGGACTTTTAAGGGGGAAGAGTTTGTAGCAAACGTATTTTTGGCTGGTAATGACATTTCTATGTAAGATAACTATCCCTGTGAGTTATTGTTTTTAGTCTTACACGAGCCTAGTATAGGCAAGAGCAAGGCTCCTGTGACCGGCCCAGTTTCCGCCGCCGCCGCCGTTAGAGAGAGTGAGAGATAGGCGGTGAGGGAGTGGGGAGTACATTGCGAGAATTCGATAGGGCGGGTGCGGACAGAATTGCCTGATGACCGGTTTCCCGCCCAAACTGGGCTACTTTGGGAACGCTGTGGCGGTGAAAAAAGCGTTGGGTGGACGGCGGTGTATCCATAGGACTTATTGCTTATTGGTGCACGAAATCTGAAAGTTAAACGAAATTTATGAAGAAAGTTCAACAAGCATGTTTATTTAGCAATTTATTTTTTATTGGGGCCTGCAAAATATTGCAAAGGCTACAATTAACACCATTACGGGGATATATGTTCAGCCTGATAAAATGTCATCTTGCTCTTCACTTTCTCGAGCTGATCTCCTTTCATCGGATGCTATTGCGGCGATTTGCGGCTCCAAATACGTGTCTTCCCACTCCATCATACATCGGCATAATAAAATATCGTCTTCTTCCTCTACTTCCATTTCTATCATCTGATAGAGCTGCGTCCATGATTTCAAAAGCCATATCATCATAGTCCAGTGCAACTTTAAATTAAATTTTTCAATAAGAAAATACTTTTATGAAAATAATTATTTTTTAAAAGCCCTTTGAAGTTCTTACTTCCTATTCATGGCAGACAATAACTTTCACCTAACTCTAATCTAATAAAATTTATCATAGATGACTTTATTTAGCGCACTATATTTTCGGTAGAGGTTGAAAAATCCTCGCCTTTGGTCGAAGGCTACAATGACTTCGAGTATAACTTGACGCGATCGCGAACATGTCAATAATCGAAATGCCAAGTAACGATGCCCGAAAAATCCCCATGATTTTCCTGATTTAAGGAGCAGTCAAGTTCTATTAATAATAATAACAATAATAATAATAATCAGCTAGGCTATTACCCAAGGCAACACCTTACGCCTAAGTCATCAAGCTACTTTTAAAGCCATTTATTTAGGTGGCCGGGTTACAATGAGTAGGAGGGTGGTGGCAAGCCCTTCAAGCTCCCTACACTACCTATTACCGTTAACCTCAACAAGTTTTTATGAAAGGGGAAATATCGGAACATTCAAAATAACGGTCTTTTCGGCATATTAGAGATAAATTGTTGAATTAATGTTCTACTCATTTTGCGGTAGAGTTTAACCATATAAATCCCAAGTGTTAAATGAAAAAACATATAGTTATATCTAGTTTGTTTTAGCTATTTCGTATTTAAACAAGTAATTTGGCTCATGTACGTATGTACTGATTAATATAAGCAATTATACTAGTTCAATTATAAAGTGCGTTTATCAGAAACGCGATCAACGGAAGTTAATATCAAAACTAATAATCTTAAGCGCGCCTTTCTGATGTTGGGTTTGAATTCACCACTACGCGATGAGTCGAGCGATTGGAAGAAGGCCTTCGTGATATGGCTCCAAGAGTGGGTAACCATTTATGTCAAGACAAATTTTGGGTATGTAAAATGATGTATTTATCCAATGTATTATCGTTAGTATTACAGCTTATAGCGTAACCTTTCCTAAAAACTATTTGTATATAGTTTGGTTACATAAAGATGGTATTTCAAGATTTATTTTTCCAAAATCTTGAATTTCTTGAAATATTTTTAAAAACAAATAGCTATAGTACGGTTTAGTACCAACAATTTCAATTAAAAAACCCAATATATTAATCAAATATTTCTGTTTCAAATATGGGCTGTAAAAAGAGAAATTCAAGTAAAGATTGGGTTACCCGGGTCAATAATTGATAATTTGATTTAATAAAAATAATTTAATATTCCGTTTCTTCGGAAGTATTATCTAAATAATAAATAGTTTAAGACGATAGGCGAACTTGCCTTTTAAAATGTAACGTTATATGAACAATTTCGAAGGAAAAAATTGGCTGGGCACTGAGATAGAGGAATGTTACCTTTAGTTCACTTTAGTTCAATTCTCGTTCCCAAACCGTTTTTCTTTGTTTCATAATGTCACTGGGTATTGATGAATGTTTACAAATTGCGTAAGGTGGTTATTAATATGGAAGCGGAGTGAGCTACTAAATGTAAAAATAGTGAGGGTTAGGATGTTATTGCTACACGTAACAAATAATATGTCAATATCGGTACCTAAATTTTTATTTATCTTGTTAATTTAAATTAATTTGATGCATTACGATTATATTTCTTCGTGTTAAGGTATATTAGTTTGGCTTAATATATATTGCAATTTAATCGTAGTATTTATATGGTACTATTTGAATTGTGAGGTTTAGAAAACGTGATTATATATGTATACTTAATTTAAATTGTGACTCTTGCGTACGAGGGATACAGACTGTTGAAAAAGGCTTTAAGTGCTACGTGATTTGTGAACAGTCCATCTGTTGCTTCCACTTAAGATATGTTTAATAATTGTTACGATAGCGTTTCGGAGGTTTTATATCTAACCCGAACCAACTGAATAAACTACAAATTACAACGTTTGACTTCTGTCTTACTCTTCTAACTCGGTGAAGTAAAAGAAACGTTCGTTTAAGATACATTTACGTCTTAAAGCACTACTTTGAGCTGATACACCCTGGTTTTAGATTAATATCTTAATATTAATCATTAGTCCATTCATTACAAAGTGTAAATCACTGATTAAAAATGTCGGTCTGTTGGAATGAATCGTAAAATTTTACAAAGGATGTTTGGGCGATAGCTATCAGCTATTTATTGAACTACCTACTTAACCCTCAAAGAAGGAAACAACGACGTGAAGTAGCTCTATTTTCAATAGATGTCGCTAGCGTCGAAATACAAAAGCGGTGCTTAAACTTTAAGAGGCACCTTTGCAATGTTTTAAGCCAGCTCAAGCATCCCTGAAAACACCCAAGCGTCGCCACTAAGTTCCGTCAAAGCTGGCGGTTTGACAGTCGGCAATCGGTAGGTTTAAAGCGCGTCTGGACAAATAAGAACCGGTCATCAGAGTGGTTTTTCAAAGTCAATTTAATTTATTCTAGGATTGCTTAAATATAATTATCCTGAAATTTAAATTTAATTCCTGGAATTTGATTGCTTATCTCAATTTAAATGCAGCTATTTAAAATTTGATTGTTTATCTAAATTTTAAAGTAGCGGAAGTGGAGTTTTTTGTTTTTACATTTATTTATTATTGCAGAAGTTTAATTAATGTATACCGGTTCGTATTTCCTGTTCGATAAACTTAAATTATTATTATACCGATTACAGGGATTAATCAGTCAGTCAGCAGAATCATACAAACCTATAACACACGAATGCAAAACGAATAAAAAATATTATTGTAAAATATAATATTTATCTTATAGTAAGAGTATTAGTTAAAGCACAATGTGTCTATTTCAATTGCAGGACTCGAATTTAACATGGTACACGACACCTCCGGACTTCACTTACTGTTTCCAGAGCACGGTGTTGGTGTGGATACCATGCTTATTCCTGTGGTTATTTCTTATTTGCGATATTCACTCCTTTTACAGCGCCAGAAAAAGTCAAATACCTTGGACCATATTAAATATCTTTAAAACCGTAAGCTTAATTTTACCATTTCACAATTTTATCAGAAAATTTTGTACATTTAATGAAAAATGAATAATGAATTCTTGGTATATTTTTAATTTCAGGTAGTAACAGTGGCTTTAATTATTATTTCATTTCTACACATGTTGCATAGTATTTATTTTAACGGGCCATCCATCATGGTTGACATACTTTCGTCTGTCCTAAAAACCGCATCTTATGTAAGTAGAAGCCTTTCATACCAAAATATTTTGTCGAACAAATAAAAAGCAGATGCGTAAAAGCGTTGGCTATAGTTATTAAGCCTTGTGCTTAGTTTTAACCAATTTTGAAGCCTAGTAGCCCTTTATCGTGCTCTAGTGTAAACCAAGGGTAACGCTTATACCAAAGACTATATAACGCTTCGCTTACTAGACAGGCGTGTTCTATGGCTCAACTTGCATACCGATTGTGGCTCCATCTCGACGCTGGCCCAAAATTTCCCCTACCTTGAGCTGTGTTACTAGTGGCGCCTCTAGCCGCGGGTCCAAATAATACCCCAGCTTTTACAGTGCTACAGAGGTGTTAACAGGTTTTTCCTAGGAACACGCCTGTCTAGTAAGCGAAGCGTTATATAGTCTTTGGCTTATACTACGAGCCCTAGTGTAAACTCCAACTAACACTTATACTACGAGTGCCAGAGGATAATTAGGCTAACGCTTATACTACTCACATTAATTAGCTCATGTAAAATCCATATTTTTTAAATCCAAATCCGCTATGGTTTGGCGGCCGGATTGTGGGTTTCTTATACTCTTTTTTCTTCTTCTCTTTATCCTGACTTCTTACAAGATGACGAGGGGGTAGGTATTTTGGGTTTCGGTCTGAAATGTCAGACTACACTCTTAGAAAAATTCGTCCATTATTGTTTAAAACATGATCCAAATTGTTGTCACTGATACCGTACGTATTTTGGTTCAGAATTGCACAAAAACAATACGTGGACTTTATGTGGATCCAATATTGCACATTATTACGGGATATATTGGTAGTTAATTTGTCCATTATTGTACAATATAGCATCAAATATATTTTAATTTTGGGACTCAAATTGTCCGAAATAGGGAGGTGATTCTTCCGATATTGGAGTTTAATTCGTGTAATATTAACTATTTATTTGTCCAATTTTGAAAGTTGGTATGTTCAAAATTGGGAGGTTATTTTTCCGATATTGGAGTTTAATTCGTGTAATATTAACTATTTATTTGTCCAATTTTGAAAGTTGTTATGTTCAAAATTGGGAGGTTATTTGTCCGATATTGGAGTTTAATTCGTGTAATATTAACTATTTATTTGTCCAATTTTGAAAATTGTTATGTTCAAAATTGGGAGGTTATTTGTCCGATATTGGAGTTTAATTCGTGTAATACTAACTATTTATTTGTCCAATTTTGAAAATAGTTATGTTCAAAATTGGGAGGTTATTCGTGTAATCTAAACTATTATTTTGTCTAATTTTGAAACTGTTTTGGTCCTATTCGATAGTGAACACTAACCCCATCAACATCAATTTCTAAATTGTATGATTTTGGGGCTTAAAAGATTCGATTTTCAGCAATAACTTAAATAATGACGAATGAAAAACGTTGAATATTAACGGTTCAATAGATTTTTTTTTTTGGTAATACCGTCCAATACTTAGTGTTGACTTTAGACAATGAACTGTTAGAGCGCCTTATTTCCTTATTTTGATTTCAAGTTACGCTATTAAATTAAATGGTCACTACAGAGTCTTAAATTAGTGTAACAATTATGTTTCAAGGTATAATTAAAAGAATAAGTTAAGTAATAATTTTATTTATAATAATAATTGGTTAACAATGTGTTCCATTGAGTTCGATACTTTAGAGGCATTGAGTTGGGAATAAATAGAGGTACAACTAAATCTGGCTGGCGCAGGACCAATTTCGTTCAATAAGGAGACTTTATCAACTTTATCGTTCTACCGTGGCGGCATCTGTCTCTAGTTGGGGCAACTAAATTGCAATTTAATTTTTTTGCGAATCTGATGCTAAATTGAAATGTATGATTACTCGTAACAAACAAATCTTTGAAGTTGTTTAAAAATAATTTTATTATGTCAACACGATCCTTTTTAACTCAAGTTACGGTGAGTTAGCTAATAATTATTTATTTTTAGCCATATAACTTTACAAAATATAGATGGCGCTACTGCCTAATTATAAAGATGAATTTACATATATCCACGCATACACCCACACCCACATACACGCATACATAAAAGGACAAGCTTCAAGACATAGAGTAACCCACTCGCATAGAGTGGAAAGCCCTATGGAAGCGCATGAAACATCCATCCTAACGGGCCAACTTGTTTTCGAGGCGTGAATAAATATCATCCGAAGAGCGATGGTGTTGGTTTTAAATTTTTTAGAGTATTAACTTACTTTTTTATCTACATAGTGTACATAACCTTTAGGCCAACTTGTTTATTTCACGCCTCGGAATCAAGACGTTGCATACGAACAGTGTTAACAAGTTTCGCTGATGCTTCCACTCTATGTGAGTGGTTTACTCTAGGCTTCAAGACTTATAGTTATAGATACGGAAGTTTATATTTTTAGAAAGTAATAATTTATAATGAATTTTAAAAAACATACGATAAAATGTTTGAAAATCACATCGATTCTATAATAGATGGCGCTATTTAAAGGGCCAATATTAACTCTATTTTAAGTTTAATGTAAAAACTACATAACGAAATCTCTCTGTAAAGATATCAAGAAAAAGGTAATGAACGTTTCGACCTATTAATTTTGAAATATTTAAAAGATTATGTTTTGAAGAGTGTTAAATATTAACATTATACTAAATATATTTAAACCTAATTAAGATAGGCAACGTTGTCAATCGTAAAAAATAAAAATTTCGAGATTTTCAAAATAATAGATGGCGCATAAAACTCAAAATTTAATTTCAGTTAAAGTTTGTCAAGTTATATTTAAAGTACGATACTTTATACTTACAACTTTTAAAAATCATGTTATCGTATGTTTAATTAGCTTCAATTTTAAATATATTTTGAGGAAATCCATAAAACCGAGCGCGTGGAATTAAACCAAATAGAAACTATATTATTTTTGTGAATTTTAAACAATTTGGGTCAAGACCCCGTTTATATTAGCAATGGCTAAAGAATGGCGTGTTCTGAGGAGAAAAGGTTGCCCAAGCATCAGCGCCATCAAGTAGTCGCGTAAGGAGTTTATCGTTAAAAAAACCGCTCCCGACGCCGGTAGGATGGTCTCAAAGACTATCAGCTATAGCTATATTAACCCATTTCAAGATCTATAAACCAAAGATAGATGGCAGAGAAGTGCAACTCTTTTAGTTCCGGCCGCGAATACTACGTGGCGCTAGGTGTTAAATTGTCAACCTTTCTACGAGACAGATAAACTGTAAAACACCTTCCATGCGGTCCCTTTACATTCTCCTCTAAAAACCAGTTTTCTTGAGAATTCAGACAATATATTTCGAGCGTAAAAGAATCACCTCCTCCCGTATTGGGTAGGGGTAATGACGGGGGTTCACTCTCAGCCGCGTATATTGGACGCTTCTGAAAACGATTGAACACAATTTTACCCAAAATCGTGTAGAGATAAAAAATTTGGATTACTGGTTCCCAAATTGAACAAATTTGTACATATCGTCCTATGTTGGCACACTGTGCAATTTTGGACTTGGTTTGGAACCTTTTTTCTAAGAGTGTACTGGTCTAGTTCGGAAAGTATTTGGGAAAAACCTGAGTGGGACGTCTCGGAATGTATTACACAATGGTCTTGTGACCAAGAGAAAAACACTTTTATTAGTGAGGGATTCAATTTTAGTCTTGCTGAAGGCAAGGATTTAGTTTATAATTTATTGTGAGATAATGGTTGAATTAATTAGCTTTATTTTATATTTTGTAGCGGGGTTGAATCGAGTTATATAACATGTACTAGCTGAGAAGCCCGCCTTACACCCTTTTCCCCATATTCCAACCTATGCAGTAAGGCCCCCGATCCTTTTTTCCACGCGATAATTTCCGTGGTACCTTTTACCCCATAGTCGAACCCCCCCCCCCCAGTAAGGCCTCCTGCCCCTTTTTCCCAGGGGATAATTTCCATGGTACTCCTTTCCCCATAGTAGAACCATCCCAGTAAGGCCCTTCCTCCCCTGTTCCTCATGTGATAATGACCGTGGTACTCACCTCTCCCTTCTTCTCAGGGGATAATTACCATGGTACCTCTTTCCCCATAGTAGAACCATACCAGTAAGGCCCTTCCTCCCCCTTTTCCCCATGTGATAATTTCCGAGGTACCCCCTCCCCCCTTTTCAAATGTGATAATTCCCGTAGTACCCCTCCCCCCCCTTTCCCATGTGATAACTACCGTGGTACCCGGTCCCTTCTTTTTCCATTTGATAATAATCTTGGTACTCCCTCCCCCCATTCACCATGTGATAACTACCGTGGTATTCCCTCCACCCTTTTCCCTATGTTTAAATTACCGTGGTACCCCATCCACACGTTCCCCCCTGTTATAATGACCGTGGTACTCACCTCTCCCTTCTTCCCAGGGGATAATTACCATGGTACCTCTTTTCCCCATAGTAGAACCATCCCAGTAAGGCCCTTCCTCCCCTTTTTCCCCATGTGATAATTTCCGAGGTACCCCCTGCCCCCCTTTTCAAATGTGATAATTCCCGTAGTACATCTTCCCCCCCTTTCCCATGTGATAACTACCGTGGTATTCCCTCCACCCTTTTCCCCATGTTTAAATTACCGTGGTACCCCCTCCACCCTTTCCCCCTGTTATAATGACCGTGGTACTCACCTCTCACTTCTTCCCAGGGGATAATTACCATGGTACCTCTTTTCCCCATAGTAGAACCATCCCAGTAAGGCCCTTCCTCCCCTTTTTCCCCATGTGATAATTTCCGAGGTACCCCCTGCCCCCCTTTTCAAATGTGACAATTCCCGTAGTACATCTTCCCCCCTTTCCCATGTGATAACTACCGTGGTACCCGGTCCCCTCTTTTTCCATTTGATAATAACCTTGGTACTCCCTCCCCCCATTTACCATGTGATAACTACCGTGGTATTCCCTCCACCCTTTTCCCCATGTTTAAATTACCGTGGTACCCCCTCCACCCTTTCCCCCCTAATATAATGACCGTGGTACTCACCTCTCCCTTCTTCCCAGGAGATAATTACCATGGTACCTCTTTTCCCCATAGTAGAACCATCCCAGTAAGGCCCTTCCTCCCCTTTTTCCCCATGTGAAAATTTCCGAGGTACCCCCTCAGCCCTTTTCAAATGTGATAATTCCCGTAGTACCCCTTCCCCCCCTTTCCCATGTGATAACTACCATGGTACCCGGTCCCCTCTTTTTCCATTTGATAATAATCTTGGTACTCCCTCCCCCCATTTACCATGTGATAACTACCGTGGTATTCCCTCCACCCTTTTCCCCATGTTTAAATTACCGTGGTACCCCCTCCACCCTTTCCCCCCTAATATAATGACCGTGATACTCACCTCTCCCTTCTTCCCAGGAGATAATTACCATGGTACCTCTTTTCCCTATAGTAGAACCATCCCAGTAAGGCCCTTCCTCCCCTTTTTCCCCATGTGATAATTTCCGAGGTACCCCTTCCCCCCTTTTCAAATGTGATAATTCCCGTAGTACCCCTTCCCCCCCTTTCCCATGTGATAACTACCGTGGTACCCGCTCCCCTCTTTTTCCATTTGATAATAACCTTGGTACTCCCTCCCCCCATTTCCCATGTGATAACTACCGTGTTATTCCCTCCACCCTTTTCCCCATGTTTAAATTACCGTGGTACCCCCAGCACCCTTTCCCCCCTGTTATAATTACCGTGGTACCCCCTCCACCCATTTCCCCATGTTATAATTACCGCGGTACCCCCTCCCCCTTTGTCCCATGCGATAATTACCCTGGTACCCCCTCCCCCTTTACCCATGTGATAGTTACAGTGGTACACCCCTCCCCTGTAGTTTTTATTAAATATGTCTTTGAATTCTACGACATTTGATATATGGGGCTTTACAAATACTTAACAATTACTATAGATGGTCAAGAGTGGAGGGAAATGTAGTCACAAAAGTAAATAAAACACAGAAAAAATAAAGTATGCGGAGGAAAGTGAACCTGAAGGGTTACAAAAACTATTGAAGGGTGAGTCGTAATAAAGAGAGAAAGATAATAGAGAAAAGAATAAACGCGTATACAACCAAGAAGTGGGTGTGTCGGGCATCTTGCGTAAACCGAGGAACGCGAAAACGCGTAAACGGAGAGACGACAACGTAGCAGACGACATCGAAATAAAGTGATAAGTAGAAAGATATCATAAAACCCCCTCATTGTAGAGTACCCAGGGTCGAAATTTGAAGTAGTCAGTGAAACGTAGAGAATCATTCTTAGAAAGAAGGGTTAAACCCTCGCTATTGTTCGGAAAATGGTTAAGGACAGATCCCCCTCGAGTTGAGAGCTCACTCCGTTTCATGTATTTATACAGTTAGAACTACCTTATTCGTTCGTGCTTTACCCTCGCCTTTATCATCTTTGAGTTAATTATTTGCCATTGTTTAATTGTAGAACCTTTAATTGTAGTATTTTATTTGTAGTGTTTTTTATTAGTGTAAGTGTATCTTTGTTTCTGCCCCCTACTTATTTAAAGCCCAAGATGCCTGAGGTCATGAACACCGGCACTGATCCCATGGAGATTTGTAAGAGAAAATTTAATTAACAAATTTAAAGTCAAAGGGTGCATATTTTATGTTTAAATTCCACCTCTTATTTTGAACAGCTAAAATAACCATAGTTGAGATGGCCTAACCATCACTATTGTCAAGTCAAATATTCCCTCAGTTCCCCCTCATTTTGTTCATTTTGTATTTAGTATTTTATAAATAAGTGTTAAATAAAGATTTGGTGATCGATTAATGACAAAGGGTTTCCATTCTGAATTCGAATCTTCCCTCTTCTTTCTCTTTCCCTTCTATGTAACCCCATTGTGTCGCCATCTTCCCCCACAAGGGCTAGGAATAATTTCCAAACCGTACTCGTTATCCCAACCGATACGATACGTGCTTTAAGAAATATATCATTACGATTTCCTAAATAAAAAAGTTGCATTTTGTAAAACAAAACCGCATGAAACCAATTTTACAATATTGTCCGAACATAAATTTATTAACCGGGCTTTAAAGTCTGCAAAGACTTAGCCCTGCCCCTCCTATGTACTTTTCTAAAGAGTTAATTAAAGAAACATTATTATTATTATTATTATTAAGTCTCGAAATAGGTTATCCAAATGTTCGGTTTTTCCACCATCGTTCCATGAGACCATGACTAAGATTTTTGATAATTAAGTGTAATTCAATTTTAATCCATTTACCTATTTTACAGATTCTGACCCTTGCGCTGGTTTTTATGGGAATGAGGTTTGGCATTCGTCGGTCCGGTGTACAGATTATATTCTGGGGTCTGTTCACTCTTGCTGGTCTTGTCAAATTTCGTTCTCTCGTTATTTCATTTCAGAAACGAGTAAGTGATTAGCGACAACTTGATGTTAAGTCACTAGTCGATAATTTAAGAAAAATAATCTTTCCAAAGGTATCAAATTCAAATTAACTGTAAAAATGAATGTGATATTAACATTTAGCAATAGAGAGTTTGATTGAGGTGGATCTCCTTACTCGATTATTTTCGTGCCATAATTTTGGTTATCAGAACGGAACCATTTATTTGAATTCTTTGAACGAAATGTCATTTTAAGGTGATACACTTTTGAATATTTAGTAATAGTTTTAGCCGCTGGGTGAAGAATTTTCTGTGGCACTAATACGAACCTAAAATTTAACCTGATTTGCTACTACGTGACTATAATTGGCCAGTAATACGCCTTGCATTTCCATTATACTGCGGTAACGTAACATTGGTATAAACTACAAACTTTATCAACTATAAAATTATTTTATTAACAAATTTACTAAGAAAATCAAATTGCAATAAACTATTAAATTTTAAAATCGATTTATAATTTGAAAATACCCAAGGCACAACCTTAGGCCCAATCAAACCTGTATGGGCTTGTACCGCTATTCGTAACCCAAGGGGCACAGATTGGTCCGGTTACAGGGAAGACCTAAGCTTCTTCCTTAAGGGTGATAAGCCATGGCTGTCATCGGTGTTGGATTTCTATTTGGCTGTTGACCGCGTTCAACAGTGCATTATCGACTCCTATCACCGCAATTGTCCAGCAAAGCCTGCCAACCGGCCAAGGTTTGTGCCTTGGTGGAACAACGAGATTGGCAGGCTGCGCAAAGAAACTCGTAGGATCTTCAATAGGGCAAAGAAGGGTTGTGATTGGGATGCCTATAAACGCACCCTCCCCACCTACCACAAATCTATCCGCGATGCCAAGAAGGCTTCGTGGAGGGAATTCTGCGAGAACATAGTGGATGTTCCCAGTACGGCCAAATTAATGAAAATTTTGGCACACGATAATACTAAGCATCTTGACACCATTAAGATGAAAGATGGTAGTTTTTTCCACATCCGGTAAGGACACTCTGACACATATGTTAGATGTACACTTTCCGGACTCTAAGGTCACCAGCAATGGTGGCACTGGCACTCTCCCTTTGAGGATCAATCGAACCAAAAGGGAAGATTGGGCAGTGGCGAATAAGGTCGTCACGCATTCTCGACTTATGTGGGCTATAAAGTCATTTAAACCCTATAAGTCCCCTGGACCGGATGGTATATTTCCTATCCTTCTACAGGAGGGCAGTGATATTCTTTGCCCTCTGCTGCTGATAATCTACAGGGATTGTATTGCTCTTGGGCATTTACCTAGCACCTGGAAGTTGTCTCAAGCAATCTTCATACCCAAGCCTGGTAAATCTGATTACCTGAATGCTAAGGCTTTTAGGCCAATTAGTCTTACCTCTTTTCTCCTAAAAATTCTGGAAAAAATGGTGGACAACTATATTAGGGAGGAGGTTCTTTGTAACTCTCCTCTGTCGGCTGCTCAGCATGCCTATCAGAAAGGCAGGTCTACTGAGACCGCCCTCATGGTATCAGCAGCTGCCTGGAAAAGGCAATTGAATACAAGGAAATTGCGCTAGCAGTTTTTCTTGATATTGAGGGAGCCATTGATAAGGTCTCAAGCACAGTTATACTTAAGGCTGCGAAAAGATTTGGTATCAATGACACATTGTGCCTCCTTGCTGGGTGACTCCCTTATGGGTAAATCCATGTCAAATCACCCGATTTCAAGAAAAGTTCCCACGGAACCATTTTCGATTTCGTTTAAACTTTAACCACGTATATTATAGACCTTTTGAGCAGGAAAGCCAAATTTTTAGCTCTGAAATCGAAGTATTTTTGAAGATACGATTTTTTTAAATAACCTTGCAAGTAGTCGAGTGTTTTGACAAGTACAATTCTGTCATTTTTGAGCATTGATATCTAAATATCGGTTAATATCAAGTAGATGTAATTTTTTGTAACGTTTTAACTGGTACTAAAGATAACTTAATAATCATTACGAGGTTCGAAAATAGTGTCGTTAATTTTATAAAAATCGGCGAATGTGCCATAAAAAATCGCATTACAGGTAAACAGACCAACTTCGTCGGTCTTTAAGACATAAAAATATTTTTTTTTTCATTCATTAATTGACCTATATAGGATTAAATTAAGCCGGGAAATTCAAAAAAGGAACCAGAATAACTTGCGGAACTATACTTTGGGAGTTATAGGGGTTCAAATGTAACGTTTTTCTAAAAATCGGGAAAACATGGTAGTGAATAGTCGCGTTTTTGGCCATGTCGGATACTGAAACACAAAATAATGTTGATACCACCTGAAAGTACAGAATTCATTTTATAACATATGAAATTTTCATCTTGTGTTTCCAAGTCGTTCAAGGTCCAACGTTAAATCAAAACGACCCCGATTTTTAAAGCTTAAAACTGAGCACTCCACGTCAAATCAACCAGGCCCATACCACTCAAGTCACCGAATATTATTAAATTTTCTGGGCAAGTGTAGTTATGGGTAAAACTAACCCCTGTACAGCAGAAGTGGTGAAAAAAGTTTATTTGGAAGCTATAGGATAAAATGATTGCACCCAAAGAATAAAATAGCTATTTCTTCAGCAGTGGCGTAGCGAGGGTTTGTGGTGCCCTGGGAAAATCTCTTGAAGTGCGCCCTTTTTCCTTTAAAAATTCCAAAATGTAACTTTGCTCCTTGATCGAAGGGTCGCCAAACAGTTTCTGGCGCCCCTTAATGAGTGTCGCCCGGGATGGACGCCCCCCCCCCCTGCCCTCCCCTGAACTTCGGTTCTTAAAGAGATAAAAACGTGATCAATGACTTATTTTAAAGGTAATGAAACCCTTAACACATTATATTATTGTTTTAAAATTTTTTTAAAACCTTTAAATATTTTCAATTTGAAACTTAGATCTACCAAATATCAATTTTGAAGAAGAAAAATTGGCCTCTCTCGACTTACTTCGTCATAATACATTCTCTGTTAAAACATTTTCATGGAGGGAGTAACTTTTAAGAAAGTTACAACCACATTACGGTACGCAGGAAGAGTACATTTTCGAGGTTTAAATGCCAATTTTACGAAATATTTCGTTATAACTCGGAAACGATTCATCCTAACTTCCTAAGGACTTGCGGCTGGTCCCATTCGATTCGGCACTAAACAATACGTTGACCCTGGCCAAAATCTTGATATAACCTTTCAATTGTTATTGAAATTTGCAAAAAAACACACACATTTTGGATGTACTTTTTGTCCGAAACTATTAGTCCTAAAACAAACTACTGAAACGATACCAAACTCGACCCAATTCCTAAATTTGTTTATTTTTAGAAAAAAAAAACAAGTAATTCAGTGCAAATTCGGTATTAACTCAAAAACGGTTGGTAGCACTCGACTCAGCGTGAAACCTACCATCCAGTACGACACCAAACACGGTCCAATTCGTTGGTCGCAAATTTTGGGAGAAACTGCCCCACTTGCCACCTTTATCCCCTCCCAAATCATTTTGTCTATACCGCATCACTGCGGACTTATCAGATCCTCAAATAGGTGCTTATAAATAAACCCCTCTCTGAATGTCTTGCCCCCCTGTTGAAAAATGCCGCCAGATCTATGAATAGAAAATTCTCAGCTTTGGCAGTATGAAGGGAAACCATAGACAGACCAGTTATAGGTCCAATCGCAGCAGCACAAACTCTATAATCGGATTTAATGACGTTTTATCTAAAGGACTATTAGACACCAAAATTGAATTTTTAGGCCATATTGCAAGTTGGTTACCATTTTATCATATGTAAGTGTGCCAAAAAGAACGTCTTCTCAATGAAACCTTGTTCACAAGATATGACGTAATTGACGTGACTTTCCAATCGATGACGGCTTTTTTGTCATCGTAACCAGGTCTGGCGGGGAGGGAAGGAAGTTAAACCGGTTTTGCGCGTAGTTCGTTCGTGATTTCTTTCGTGGCTGTGAAACAAGGTCTCATTGAAATTTTTAATACAGATATGTTATATAGAGGCATACTTATGAGTAATTATGTTACATATGTCCGTACTAACCGTGCAGTAACATTTTGCTAGTAATTCCAAAAGTAATAAAATAATAACATTTCAATTTTTATATCTCATGAAATAAAAAAATAAAATAAATCCAGAAGGAAAAATAAATTAAGTATGAAAACTTCTAAAATCTAAAATTGCTTGGAGGGGGGGGCTACGGTAATTTGGTTGTAACTTCCTTAAAGGGAATAGAACCTCCAACGCGTTCTTTATGGAAGACCCCATCAATATCCTTTACTCCCTTCACAATCAACGATTATCAGCGCCGCAGGTGTGAAAAGCCATGGGAGGCGGCGGACAATATTCGAACCCTCGGAGGGCGACAGAAATACCAGAGGTTATATTCCCTTTAAACGTTAATTCCCCAAGAAAATGTTTTAACGGAGAATGTGTTATGTCGAAATAAGTCGATAGAGGCCAAAAATTAATTTTCCTAAATTTAGCTATTTTGGGGATCTGCGAATAACTTACTTCCAAGTTTAAAATTTCCAGATATTTAAACCTTTTATTTTTTTAAAATTATAATATGGTGTGTTAAGGATTTCATTACCTTTAAAATAAGTCATCGATCACATTTTTATCTCTTGGAAACACAAGATGAAAATTTCATATGTTATATAATGAATTCTGTACTTTCAGATGGTATCAACATTATTTTGTGTTTCAGTATCCGACATGGCCAAAAACGCGACTATTCACTACCATGTTTTCCCGATTTTGAGAAAAACGTTACATTTGAACCCCTATAACTCCAAAAGTATAGTTCCGCAAGTAATTCTGGTTCCTTTTTTGAATTTCCCGGCTTAATTTCATCCTATATAGGTCAATTAATGAATTTAAACAAAATTCTTTTTATGTCTTAAATACCGACGAAGTTGGTCTGTTTACCTGTAATGCGATTTTTTATGGCACATTCGCCGATTTTTATAAAATTAACGACACTATTTTCGAACCTCGTAATGATTATTAAGTTATCTTTACCACCAGTTAAAACGTTACAAAAAATTACATCTACTTGATATCAATGCTCAGAAATGACAGAATTGTACTTGTCAAAACACTCGACTACTTGCAAGGTTATTTAAAAAAATCGTATCTTCAAAAATACTTCGATTTCAGAGCTACAAATTTGCGAAAGTTTAAACGAAATCGAAAATGGTGCCGTGGGAGCCATCGGGTGATTTGACAAGGATTTACCCTTATGGTCTCCACCAGTCGTAGTTGCCCACACGGCGGGGGGGGGGTTATCTCACCCCTTCTTTGGTGCCTGGTGGTGGATGAGCTTGTTTGGAGGTTGAACAGGGGAGGATGCCGCTGTTTCGGTTACGCTGATGATCTTGCTATCATCATTACTGGCAAATTCCCGGTAACTGTGAAGGACGTAATGAGGAGGGCTCTAGGATAAGTTGAGAGCTGGTGCAGAGAGGTCAACCTCATGGTTAATCCTAATAAAACTGTCATGGTTCCTTTTACTCGTAAAAGGATAAAAGGCATGTTCGAGGGTATTTCCTTATTTGGAAAGGACCTAGTGGAGAGCACCGAGGTGAAGTACCTCGGGGTCATCCTGGATAGCAAACTAACATGGAAGCCACACCTTGACTATATAGTCAAGAAGGGCAAAATGTTATTTTGGAGAACCAGAAGTACAGTTAGCAAGACCTGGGGCCTAAGCCCCAGAGCTATGTACTGGCTGTACACCATGATCATCAGACCTATCCTGTCTTATGCAGCTGTGGTCTGGTGGCCAAGAGTTACTTTAAGGACTGTGAAATTTAATCTGCGCACTCTACAAAGGCTGGCTTGTGTCGGCATTACAGGAGCCATGAGAACAGCCCCAAGCACTTCTCTGGAAATTCTCCTGAATATGCTTCCTCTTCACCTTTTTATTGAGGAAGCTGCCTTTTTAGGAGCCTATAGGCTTAACCAAAATAGCTGGTGGAAGGCTAATAATTGGGAGCATAGCCACACCAAGCTTTATCGGGACATTTCCAATCAGATGCCGATTATGACAATGGGATCTGATATGATGGTTACTAAACTTCAATTTAGTAAACCTTTTGAGGTCAACTATCCTAGCCGTGCGGAGTGGAGTAACCTGACCCTCGGTACCAGAGGAGAGATCGTCTGGTTCACTGATGGGTCTAAGGCCCACCATGGCACTGGTGCGGGGATGTATTGCCTTAATAAAAATTTTGGCTTTTATGAAAGCCTAGGGATACACACTAGTGTATTCCAGGCGGAAATTTTTGCCATTTGCTCCTGTGTTGCTTACTGTTTACATCAGGGGTATCATGGGAAGGTTATCAAGATATATTCGGATAGCCAGGCCGCTCTTAGAGCTCTCAGCCAGTATAGTATTCTTTCAAAACTGGTTCTTAGCTGCTTAGATCTCCTCTGTGCTCTTGGGTTGCACAATAAAGTTCAACTTTGTTGGGTTCCTGGGCATAAGGGGCATCTGGGGAACGAAAGGGCCGACGCCTTGGCCAAGGAAGGTGCGAGGGCTGGGTTCATTGGGCCAGAACCTGCTCTCCCCATCTCCCGGGGACTTGTGCGCGAATTGATCTCCAAGCTTATGTCAGATCGTTAACTCAGACAATGGTCTGAGGTTGAGGGTCAAAGGCAGGCCAAAGAGTTTACTCTTGGCCCTTCTAGGGAGAGAGCCAGAGAATTACTCTCTCTCTCTAGGGCTAGTATTAGGATCGTTATTGGCCTACTTACAGGCCACTGCCATCTAAACAGACATTTAACTCTCGTTGGGGTCAGTGATGACCCGATTTGCAGAGCTTGTCTAGCTGAGGAGGAAACTGCCTCACATGTACTCTGTAGCTGCGATTACTATGCAGCCCAGATGTTTGAGCATTTGGGTATGCATCGGTTGGAGACGTATGACGTCTCTATAGCATCACGGCCAGGCAGATTTTAAGCTTTGTGTCAGCAATAGGACTTATTTAAGCCACCCAGTTTGGGGATGCACAATGGACCTTAGGTCGAAGTGTTTTGGCTTCCCACCCCACTCAATAATAATAATAATAGGCCCAATCATCAGTTGGGCAATAGTAAGCGTCACCCGTGACTTTACCCCGCTCTTAACCCTTCGGGTCAGAGGTCGCAACTTTCGGAGAAAGACGAAGGTGGAAGACGCGAGTGATGATGAGTCATCCCTACCTTCCCCCGCACCGTTGGCCCAAAACAACTAGAGAACTCTCTGAAGGAAAGGGAAAGGCTGTTAGGGACAAAGCCTACATTTACGAATGCCAATGCGGGCTTTACAGGTTAAAATATTTTAAAAGTTAATTTCTTTATGTGGTGTTTTTCACCGATTTTGTTAAAACTCGGGGGTTAGGTAGACCTTATGGTAGTATGAAAATTCCCAAAGGGGAAAGATGCAATGGGCTTTAGTTTTCCCATGGCAACCGAAAATGTTTTTGACCTCTAAAAACGAAAATATCTCCTTCTCGGTTTTTGATCCCCGTGAAACCGAGAAAATTCTTAAAAAAAAATTAAAATTCAAAACTTACCCAAAATTATAAATTTGACCTATTTTGGTTAAAATTAATAAATTATGGGTAAATTTTAAATTTGGCCAAGTTTTGGTAAAATTTCTATAAATTACATTACATGTATTAATGTAATTTTGAGATGCATTGGGAAAAGTCAAATAAAACTGTTTGAAATCGACTAAAATTGAGTTAAAAAGTCAAAATTGGGTAAAAATATCAAAATTGAGTATAAAAACTAAAATTGGGTAAACCTAATAAAATTCTATAAAAATTAGGAAAATGTCATTAAATTTCGATGAAATTGGATAAAATTCAGAAAATTGAGTAAACTTTATAAAGTTGCACTAAAATTTGTTAAAACTTATAAAGTTGGACAAAAAGTGGGAAAACGCAATATAATTCGTAAAATGTGATTAAATTTCGACGAAATTGGGTCTTATAAAGTTGGACGAAAATTGGGTAAACGCGAAAAAATCGTTACAAATTAGGTAAATGTAATTTAATTTCTATAAAATTGGATAAGGTGATAGTTTTCGTAAATTATCGGGTAAATGTGATAAATTCGATTAAAAATGGGTAATCTTTAATAAATTGAACGAATTTTAGTAAAATACACAAAAGCTTCACGTTTTAAGTAAAAATTATCATTCGGTAGTTGAAAAGACATTCGGTAATGGAAAATATATTATTCAGTATTTAAAAATGAAAATATTATTTAGAGGTTAAATAAAATACAGGAATATCGAATTTGTTTAAGTAATGAATTACATTTGAAGAACACTATAGTTTTGAAAAAAACCTAAAAATTAAAGTGATAATCGTAATAAAAACACCCCAAACATAAAACTACTCTATAATGAGCACATTTAAAAAAAACATAGTTGATAACAATTTTGCTTACTACAAGAGTGTGTGTCACTCGCTGCAGTGTGTCAGAATTTATAGCCCGGTGTACCTAGTAACAAAGACCATACCACCGGAGGCCTATCATCATAGTGTCCTACGCCAGCGTCCACCTAGCCCGGACAGGTGAGAAATCCAGCATGGGTAGCAGAACCCTACTACTGATGGTCTCACCTTTGACGCAAGCCACTTAACCCAGCAGAAGGTGCAGCAATGGGTGGACCAATCCCCACTTCGCACACAGCAGTGGGATTTAGAATGGATGCTCTAGCAACTCCAGCCGACACCCTACCTACGTAGGTAAGGAGCCAAACCCTTTGGAGAGAGCTCCTAAAGGGGAACGACGAGCACACAGCAGCCCAAGTAACCCGGCACAGCTGGCACCGGAGATCCCGGTGGGCCCCAAAAGGCCGGGAAACAGGACCGCCGTGCCCGCATATGGAGGCCCGCGGCCCCACAGCAGGCTACACAATCCGCCGAGGCGGCCAGCTTGCCTGGACCCTCTCCGTTAGCCTAAACCGAAGTTCAGTATCCAGCCCAAACCTGACCGAAGTCGGAGGTGGAGATACATGTAGGACCATTTGATCAGAGCTAACATCTCCCAAATTTGGCCAAATTAAGTAGATATTTACCCAAAATTGATACATTTTACCCAAAATAAGCCAAATTTATCATTTTGGGTGAAACCTAGAAAATACCATGCTTTTTTAAAAATATTTTTTAGTTTTGAGAGGTTAAAAACATTTTCAGTTGCCATGGGAAAACTAAAGCCCATTGCATTTTTTCCCTTTGGCAATTTTCATACTACCATAAGGTCTACCTAACCCTCGAGTTTCAACAAAATCGGTGAAAACCACCTCGGGTAGTCTCCTTGTAAGTGAAAATATGAATAAAGAGGCTTAGTCAACAACACACTGAACTTTCATCGTAAGTTATTTTGTTTTCAGGGATACGTCGAAAATCGTCTTCCATTCGGCTTGTACATGTGCGAATACTCTTTGATATGTTGTATGTTCGTTTTGTCAACTATCTTGGACAAGAAACCGGATTATAAAGATTCAATTGATGATTCCTTCCGTAGAAAGGTAATAACATAAGCATTAGTTGTAAAATACAGCGAAGGACACATCAATAATTATTTTAATTGACAGAATATATCACCAGAGGAAGATGCATCAATTATTTCTGACATACTCTATTTCTGGATGAACGAGTAATTATTACAAACTTTAAGTTTCACTAATTCACGGCTTTAGGTAAATCTTAAAATATAATACGCAATCAAGGTGCCACTAGCGAGGTGGTTTACTAAGTTAGGCAGGCAAAATACTTTTGCAAACTTTCCACTTATTACTAAGAAGGGTGGCAAAGTGGTTAGCACTTTCGCCTCGCGACCAGGGAAGTCATGTACGATCCCGTTCGTTGCACTGACGTCGTGAGAGAAAACTTGGAAATACTTCTGCAGCGTTAAGTTTGCAAGATATACCTCCCACTGGTTAATCGTCTTCACCTTTTCATAAAGACATGTACGTCCAGGTAGCAGTTTTCTCATGACTCATGAATGGCTTTGCCACCACCATAATATCCCATCCACCTGGATTATGATGGTACCACGCTGATTATTATAATTTCATTAACTAATGGCTAATAGAAATTGCCCATTGTTAACTATATTATTATTAAAATATTTTAATAATTACTATAAATTTATCTCCTAAAAACGATTTTTTATTCTTGGCCATTGGTATTATATTTATGCCAATAAGCGTACGAAAATCAATTTTAAAACTGAAAATGTTTTTATCTTAATGAATATCATAGGTATTTAACACCAAAATAGAATTAAGTATAATTTATTTGAAAAATAAATTGTTTATTTGCAAAGAGATTAATCAAACTTGAAATACATTTAAAATTATATGAAGTTTTCAATAAAATCCAGGCAAAATCTGATGTGAATAAGCTCTTTTGCAAATTTATGATTTATTTCTAAATTAAAATAGCTATTTATTTAAGATAGGCCGTTGTCAAAAAAGGTACTCGACAAAGTAGCTCTTGGCAAATTAGAGTGTGATTAGGTTCTGATTTGTAAATTTTGCCTAGTCATGAATCCAAATTAACATAAATAAAAAAAGCAATTTCTAAAAATGTTCTGAGCAAAGGACAGTTCTCGGTAAATTAGACTTTGATTTGAAACCCTAGAATATTTCTGTAGTTTGAAAAAATAATCTGAACAAAAGGGTTCAATTGGCAACCCTGATCTTTTTCTGAAACTAGACAAACCTGTGTAAAGTTTGGAATAGTGACTCACCTGTCACTTCAAACATTGAGATAAATAATTGCATGTTTATATTTGATTTTTTAAATATTTCAAAGACAAAAGATTTTGTGAAATTTTGGAGAAAGCTTTAACGAGTTTAACGAACGTTGGAGGGCGACCAATCTTAAGCTATCCATTTCTTACTTTCAAAGGAAAATTGCATAAACAATGTTTTGGTGTTACTAGAAAGCGTTTATTTAAAATTTATCTTTCCACCGGGTGAAAAAAATATGGTCGTAATTAATTCCATCGCAGATTGATCGCGAAAGGTTTTAAAAGGATCTTGACGAGTTCCAATGTGTACGACTTGAGAGATAAGCTGAAAGCGGAAAACACTAATTTGCGCTTGGAGAAATACATTGGGAGACCAACAAATTTTGTCAGGTATCAACCGAAGTACAAAAGAATGGAATCTTGGACGAATAATAATTGGACTCTAAACCAAAATCTCCGGTTCCACAAATTGCATAGCCCGTCAGAGCTCCTACCGAGAGAATCACGAAATATTTATATCCAATAAAAATGACAGATGACCCGCATTCCGTCGTCTACTCTGCTGTTTTAATAGAAATGAAGCGTTTGGAATTTTAATAGTTTTAGATTATTCAGTAATAATTGTATTGGAATAAAAATGAAATTAAAATTGAAATGGGAAGTTTCCCTTTAATGATTTTGAAGATATAGTTTGTGTGAAAGTTTAAACAGATTATAAATTTAAAAATGGTCTAGTCAAAATGGAAATAATGGTGTAAGCTTTGACGACAGTGACGAGCTAAGAACGCTAGGCCTAACGTCGCCCGCTAATATTGGGCACGTGTTTAGTTTTGGCATAGAAGAAGAAAGCTAAGGAATAGAATTGAGTATCGAAGTTCTACCCACGGTTTGATGCCAACTCCCACAAACGGGTGAATGGGGTGGGTTGAAAATATGGGGATCGCATCGAGGTAAAATTGACAAATAACAGCAAACTAGCTTCATCGCACCATGATGCGGCCATCTAGATAACTAAAATATTTCTGGCCGTTGCGGTTGCGCTTGTTAATTTCTTAGCCACAAAATCTCCACAATGACAAGGTGTTAAATGTTTTTTCTGATGATTTTAAATATAATTTAGCTATAAGGTTTATAAAATGGGAAGGTAAATTTTTTTATATTACTTATTTTATAATAATTGTTATCTTTAGAAATGGAATCCATAAAGTAAACAATTTTGAGTAAAACTTTCGAATATTTGGTTAATTATAACGCAATCAGCAATATCACCGTAATTTTGAAAATATATTTTTTTCCTATGGAAAAGGTCGCCAAACAGTTCTTTTTCTATGCTACTTCACAAATATTTTAGCACGATTCCCCCTTTTTTAACCGTCTAATTCTGCCACCTGGGGGTGGTGGAGTTCTCGCATGGGGTGTGAATGGCGCGCCTCATTTCTATTCCTTAGCTTTCTTCTTCCACGGTTTTGGATGGAAATCTTTCCAATACTTGACACAACGGCGCTACAAGCGGCGCTGCCGTAAAAGCACCAAGCGCCCCATTTGGTTTCGGGTCCAGTAATTATTCGTCCAAGATGGAATAAGGTTTCTTTGGGTCTCTGATTTACGCTGATATTTTTCATTTCTTGCAAAGCCAATTTAAGAAGACTAAATCGTCCTTTAATACGAGGAGCAAATTAATTCCGAAGCCAAAAACGAGAAGTACTCAAAATGATAATGTCAAGTGGGCTTTGATCAAAGCATTCGGCCCGTCGATCATCGTTCCGACGATAATGCAGATCATTTCCGATTTACTAATATTTGCTGGTCCATTCATCATTCAGTAAGTACCGTCATCACCCTCGGTACGATTGAACTTGTCACGGCCATGCTGTCCGTAATAAGAGCTAATCGCTTCTTTAGCAGGGCGGAATTTAGAGTCCATCCACATTAGAGCTCGGCGGTTGGATAAGAAACAATCACTTTATTTATTTTTATCCACGAACGAAAAACCGATTATTTTACATGTTAAATGGCTATACATATATAGTCGTGGATAATATCCATGGATAAACAGTTAATCGTAATTTTTATGGTTAATCAAAACTTTAGAGGTTAATTTATCTGTTCGCCGAGCTCTTATCCTCATTAAGAATAAAGCAGTTATATATTCAAGGATCGAAATAATAAATTAAAGCTATAAGAGACACCAAGTTATGTTTCATCGGCTTAAGGACCATTTGCTTTCCGAGAGTCACTTGTACCTTTATACTTGAGCCTTCACTTTCTTCCATTACATGTTATGTAAATGTTTAATTCTTGTTAAAAATGTATTTATTAATTAATTAATTAATTTCTATACTAAGGGGGATGCTGAAAATCAGTTTCTTCTCGGGCAGAAATCGAAAACGTGACCTTTTATTTTCCATAGATACTTTTTTCCTTTGACTGACTAGGCCTCGTAGCTCCAATTATGGGAAATATTCGATCACACTCGTTTGTTTCCCAAAACAGTAACATATAAGGAGTAGCATTTAGAAATCAAAAAACATCTTAACAGTTCATCAATAACATGAAGTCATAGTCACTTAAACCAAGTTTACTTCAAAATGTTACGGCAGATACTACATTATACTCCAAAACACCTTTATCCGCGTAAACCTCTAAAGGAATGAATATTTCGGATAGACCAAGTGATCGCGCTGTAACTTTGAGTTCAATGTATTATCTGACACAAAAATTAAGTATTTTAAAGGTTTTAAAAAAAGGTAAAATACATTTCCATAAATATATAGTTCACCTTAAATTTAAAGTGACACAGTGACGTAAGTATTTCGACCATCATCCTCTTTTACGTACATGTAAATAAGAACGTTGAAATATGGCTTTAAAGGGAATAGAACCTCCAGCGCGTTCTTTATGGAAGACCCCATCAATTTCCTTTATTCCCTTCACAATCTGCGATTGTCAGCGCCGCAGGTGTGAAAAGCCATGGGAGGCAGCGGACAATATTGGAACCTTTAAAAATATTCCCTTTAAAAATAAGTAACCAAAGACTATCGATTGAACAAAAAAAAAGGTTATTTAGTTTTTTATATTAATACGTTGATTTATCTATGTGAGACTAACAATTGTGAGTGCAAATACCGTAAGTTGCGCTACTGTAATTTTAAGAGTCATTATGTCTTGTGAGGCACTTCACGCGTAAACTTAACGCATGTAGATATCTCTATGCTGCTTGACCTTGACGTAAAATTTTTCTCGTGAAAGTGACATAAAAATTGTCTACTCTGTATGGCAGGTTATTGATCGTATACGCTTCGAGTGACGAGCCCCTTTGGAAAGGAATATTCTACGCCTCCTTGCTATTCATCACGGAAACTGTTTCGCTCTTGTGCTTGGAGTACCGAATTAACAAATGCACGGAGCTTTCGATTCGTCTTGAATCTTCCGTTACCAGTGCCCTCTACCGAAAGGTAAGCGCAACCGAAGAATTAGAATCTTCGTCGTAGTCATTGAGCTGGGAGTATTAATCTAGAGGTCCAATCAAAACGTCGGATTTCAGTATTTCGCGAAACAAGTTTTTAAAAAATGAGAATACTGCCGTCTGCTCCCAAATGACGAGAAAACTTTAACATTCTACCCGTGGCGCCGTCTATCTCTCAAAATAATATATATATTTTTTAAATAATGGACGGCGCCACGGGTCATATGATAACGTTTTCTCGTAATTTTAGAGGAGACGGTACATTCGTAATTTTCAAATACTTGTTTCGCGGGGAGCAGATTAGATTGAATCTCTAGATTAATATTCCCAACTCAATGGTCGTAGTTATTGATCTTCCGAAAATGGTGGATAAAATTAAATTTAAGAACAATATTAAACATTGCGCAGATCCAATTCGATGATGATTGAAAATTACAATCCAAAATGTGTTATATTTGATAAATTTAAAATGTATAAAATTCAAATATATATAACGATTTGAACAAAAGTAGTTGACCAGCAGAATTGGTTTTAAACTGGTCCTATTTTGATCCCAGGAATGACATTTTGATATTTTCCAGGCTTTAAGAATTTCTGCTTGCGGAAAAAGGGACGTTGACACTGGAGAGTTACTTAATTGTGTCGCTGTGGATGCGAAGAGATTCAAAATAGTCATGAAAAATATCCATATGATCTTCAGTTTTCTGCTTCAAATAGTTCTAGCCACTGCGTGTCTGTGGAAGATCCTGGGCATTTCAGCTTTAGCGGGAATCGTCGTCTTTTTACTCGCAATTCCCATTAATACCTTTATTTCCAATCGCAGGAAAACAGAAACGGTACGTACAGAGGATATAGTACTTCATATTCTTCAAAAGACCGATTCACAAATTATTAAAAGGGAAACAAACATTTAGAGCCAAGACCTTAGAAGCGCAATTTTAATATTTTTTTAAACTAGATGGCGAATATTTCAAACTATTTACGGATTTATTATAAAAATATTTTTAACAATGTTTAAAGGGCCACAGTCGAGTTCGAAATTTACTTGTGGTAAAAACGATAATTCCTAAAATATGATTGGCCGTATCTTCAAACTCGTCTTTTAACCAAATTTTTAAACGCTCGTGTGACCTTTTAAGTCCAACTCCGGCAACATTTTGCATAAAGAGAAAACAATTATTTTTGCAAAATTCTACATTTCAACTTTTTGGCGCCATCTGGTAAATCTTAGTCTAATGGTTTTATCACTTGGCAAATAGGGATTTATTAGCAAATTGGCGTTTCAAAAGTCAACGATTCGAAGGAAATATAAATATTCTGGTATTTTTTTTCCTTTTAGAAAAGTCGAATGCAGTACGCGGATAAGAGAGTGAAATTGATGAGCGAAATTTTGAACGGTGTGCGAATACTGAAACTCTACGCTTGGGAGAAATCATTTCAGTCCTATATTCAATCGTTCAGGGAAAAAGAGATAGCGCATTTGAACAAGTTAGCCATCGTTGAAGCTGCTTCTTTTACCATGTGGAAAATGTTACCTTCAATGGTTAAGTATCCATTAATAGTTTTACACGTTTATAACGAACCGATATATATATATATATATATATATATATATATATATATATATACCAAATTTTGCAGAGATGCACGTCCACAGAGTGAGTTACAAAATTTTGCAGAGGGGAGTAAGAAATTAGTTAGCAAAACTCCGGAATCGGATCATGAAAAGCAACATAACGATCGTGTATCCTACTTCACCTAGGATTGTTTCACGCAAATTTTACCGTCACTTATTTAAACCTAAATATCGCGTTATCAACTTCACCTGAGGGCGGAATTTTGACAAAAATATAACCATAAAACGTTAATTTAGAACATTATTATTTCAGCGAAATTTTAATTTTCGCAAAACAATTAACTGGAGTGAAATTGAACGAGGGAGACACATGCTTGACAAAAAAGTTGTTAAAGATGCCTTCCAAACTCTAGTAAAAAATGTACCTCTACAAAATAAGTTTTTATATTGAATTGTAGTAAATAATGAAAATGAACCAAGGAGGATAGGAAGGGAGGCGAAGTTGGAGGGAAGAACGCGCCAGCATCCTTGTAAGAAGTTTAGCGCGAACTCGGCGGGAAATCTTCGGAAAAATGGCGGCAACACGTAGCGTAGCAGACGCAATCTTGCCGCCATTTTTCCGAAATCTTCCCGCCGAGCGCGGGCTAAGCTTCTTACAAGTATGCTGGCGCGTTCATCCCTCCTACTTCGCCTCCCTTCCTATCCTCCTTGAATGAACTTCGCGTTTTACTTTTCTATTTAAATTATATTTTTCATTTTTGGCGCCTAAATGTGCGACGTCTAAATATCGGGCTTCCAAGTGTCCCCGGCGCCTCAAAATGTCTGGCGCTGAAGTGGCGGCGCCTAGATGTCGCGGATCGAGACATAACAAATATTTTTTATTATTATAACACATAAGTTGTATCAATAAATTGTATATCGCTTGAATATGATATCTTTTTGTTGCAGATCATTGTGCTTTGTTTCGTGACATTTGCTCTTGATTCGAATGTTTTAACTCCAACAATAGCCTTCGTTTCTTTGCGGCTTTTTTCTATTATCAGCAAACCACTGACATTGTTTCCAGACTTACTGAGTCAACTAACTCTAGTAAGTGTTAATATAATTATGAAAGTTAATAACTGGTAGGGAGTCTGACAGCAACTAACGTTTTGCGCTTTTTAGATGTTGGTGTCGCTTGACCGAATAAATAAAGTTTTAAATTGCAAAGAATTGAAAAAATATGTAATAACCGATTCAGGCGCGAGCAAACATGGTGAAGAATCTTTCAAAGTTTACAACGTTATACTTTTAAAATTCTACGTCTTAATGACTTTCTCATCTTACAGCAATTGAACTTAAAAACGGTTATTTCACCTGGAACGGAGATAACCACCCGGCAATATGCAACCTTTATCTGAAAATTCCCAAAAGGTCTTTAGTCGCTGTTGTTGGTAAAGTTGCTTGCGGAAAATCTTCCCTGCTATCCGCAATTATGGGAGACATGGAAAAACTCAACGGAGAGGTTTTCGTTCAGGTAAAATCTAACAAAAGATGAAAGATAATAACAGTTTAAGCTACCCTCGGAAACTTGCAAGGAATGTAGACGGAGCTTTATTTTGTGCAATCTACATTCTTACCAGTTGGCTTTACAAGTTTTCGAGATGTGGCTTCAATTTTGTCTAATAATTTCAATCAGAAGTTTAAATTTTATTAGTAAAATTTTGTAACTTTAAATTCGTGACTCTTTCACGTTTTGAAGCTTAATTTTAGTGCCCTTTTACAAATGATTATCTGAAGTAAGGTACAGATGAAAAACGTTAAATTCCAGGTTTGATATAATTGAACCCGAGTTTTATATTTATTAAAAGCGTTTTCTCAGAAAAAATTATTGTAAAAATTAAAATATTCTAAGTTTATGGCACTGTTTAAAATTTATTTAAATCTATACGTTTCTAACTTTTAAATATCCGTATAAGTTTGGAGAAATAAGAGTGGCAATAATGTTGGAACATTCTTAAAATGAATTAAAATATAATTTGTGTTTTAAAAGTGTTTCAAAAATTACCGAAACGATTCCAGAAATATGGCTTTAATCTTAACAACTTCAATAGCTGTTTTAGTACAGGTTAAACAAGCACTAAAAGGGCCCTCCAGCGGCAAAATTCATCCCAACTTGCAATGTGACCTAAGAATTCCATTTTGGTGTCTACTTTGAGGATCCGATGAGTCCGCAACGATACGGGGTGGACATCATAATTTTGGGGGGCAAAGGGGGCAAAAGGGGGACGTTGCCCCCGAAATTTGCGTTTAACGAATTCGACCGTGTTTGGTGTTGTTCCTGATGAAAGTGTTCACAATGAGTTGAATGAACCGTTTCCGAGTTATGACCGAATTTGTAGTGAATTACGTGGTTTTTTCTCTAATATACAAAAAAAATCCTAAAATTTTAAATTTGGACATCGGGTTGAGTTGGGTATCGTTTCTGTAGTATGATTTACCGCTGAGTCGAATGAGATCCACCGCGGATTTATGACCAAAAGTACACTAAAAGACGTGGTTTTTCTGAAATTTCACTAAATATTGAAATGTGATATCACGATTTTGGCCTGGACCGACCAAACTTTCGGATCTTACGTATTATTTAGTGCCGAATAGAATGAGACCAGCCTCCAGTCCGTAGGATGAATCGTTTCGAAATTATTACGACAAATGTGCGGAACGAAATTGGTGCTTTTTTCAAAAAGTTCTAAAATTGGCATTTTCACCTCCAACGTTGTCTAAACTTTGCTCTTCGGACCACCACAATGTACCCGTCTTACGTACCACCAAGAACTAATTTATGAATAAATTAGTTCTGGGTACCACTAAGTGCTGAATCGAATGAGCTATACAGGGTTGGCAAAGTGGATACCAGTCCGGGTTAATCCATCCGGGTAAAACTGGTTTAAACCACTTTAAAAAATCCGGTTTTTACCAAAATTTCGGTCACTTCATCCAACAATTTCCCGGACAAATCTTTTCTATTCGGTGGCTTATACCCTGGGCGTAATTGATTTATCATTTCCGTAAAATAGGCATTATGATGTTACTGGCATACTAATAAAATACTGAGAACTGAAATCTCTGAAAGAGAAGTAGTGAGCTAAGCCTAATTTCAACCACAAATATGTTTCAACTAACAAGGAGAGTACCCGAGGTGTTTATGGCCGATTTTGTTCAAAGTCGGGCGTAATGTAGACCTATATGAGATATGAAATTTCCCAAAAGGAGACGTTGCACTACCCATTCGTTTTGCTAAAGCAACCGGAAATGTTTTTGACCACTTAAAACAATAAAATCTCCATTTAAAAAAGCATGGGATTTTCTCGGTTTGAAAATTTTTTAAAATCACGAAATGTGTAATTTGGACCACATTTAGGTAAATTTCATCAAGTTTGGGTAAATTGAAACATTTTTAGGGTAAATTTGTAACAAATTTTGGGTAAAGTAAGGGAAAAACCTTATTTTGGTTGTAAGTGGTCAAAAACATTTTCGGTTGCCATGGCAAATCGAATGGGTAGTGAAACGTGTCCTTTTGGGAAATTTCATATCTCATATAGGTCCACATTACGGCCGACTTTGAGCTAAATCGGCAATAAACACCTCGGGTACTCTCCATTTGATTAATCAGGTGCGAGATATGTGTTACGGCCACGCCAACGGGGGGATACTTGGGGATAGGGTTGGGACACCCGTGGCGGAAGTATGACAACCACCCGTTGGGGGTATTAGTGGTCGTTCTCACACGGCCATCCACAAACTCTGCCTCCCGGACGCCTGGGATTACAGGAGTGAGCCACTACTCCCGGCTTCCCGAAACGTTCTCTCAGGCGGTCTAGAGATAGGAACTATAAGCAGACGACGATTCACTAGTTTTACGTGCTTAGAAGGGCTAGAAATAAGTTAAAAAACGCATATATTATTATTTTTGGAAAAATCCGGATTAATCCTATAAAACCAGGTTTTATCTAGCAAAACACCATACCAGAGGATTTTTCTAGAAAAAACCGTTTTTTTTTTGCCAACCCTGGAGCTATAATGTAATTCACTTTAGAAAATTGACATTTAATCCTCCAACAGTGTCTGAAAAGGTTTTTTATTTTTTTTAACAGTATTGTTAAATGTTTGTTACAAGAATTGATGAATAGATGTTTAAAAAACACGTACGGAGCTGTTGCAATCAAACACGCTTCCGGTAGCAAACATTAGTCGAATACAATACTGTTAAATATAAAATAAAAAAATAAGAAAAATCCTTTTCAGACACTGTTGGTCGAATTTTGCCGCTGAGCTACCCTCTTTTACCCGTACTATTTCTTTGGAGGGCTAAACCTTTTTGAATTACTCTTTCAACTGATTTTCAAATAATAATGTCTTTTATTATTATATTAACTAATTAAATCGCTAAATTACAGGGTTCGTTGGCTTACGTTCCTCAACAAGCGTGGATTCAAAATAGCACTCTTCGTAACAACATCACTTTTCACTGTCCTTTCGATCAAAGGAAATACGAGCAAATCCTCGAGGCGTGTGCTCTCAAAGAGGACATCGATGCCTTGCCTGCTTTTGACCAGACAGAGATAGGGGAAAAAGTACGAGGTTTAACATTAGTAACGAAATAACCAAAAGTAGGACATTTCAAACTAACTACCATCCTTTCTCGCCAATGAAAAATTAGCAGAAGGATTAAGAAATTTTTAATTCAGATATTGAATAGTCTTTGTGGTATTTGTATTTCCTATTAGTTGGTAAAATTCGAATTCCGCCAATCGAATTATAATCGGGAAATAAATATTCCAATTGTTTTGCCAAGTTAGGTTTATTTTATATATGCAAGTGTGTTAAAAATTGCTTACCTTGACGTCAAATTGGAAACAAGCGTGCCTATTTCAGAAAGTTATAATTAGGTGGCCCTACTTTGATATATCACTGTCCATAAGTGCCATACTTATGTGCATTCCGTTATTATGTTCTAAAATCTACTTTTCCCAATTTAACCAAAAGCTAATAATGCGTTTTGTTTGTTTAAAGGGAATAAATCTGAGTGGTGGGCAAAAGCAGCGGGTGAATTTGGCGAGAGCAGTCTACTTAAACAGGGACATTTACCTCTTGGACGATCCTCTGGGAGCAGTCGACTCACACACCGCCAGGCACATCTTCGATAAAGTAATTGGACCAAAAGGACTTCTTTGGAATAAGGTATAACATGTTAAGTTCTGAATAAAATGCATATTACGCTGCATTGTTTACCAGGGGTGATGGAAGGAAAATATTTGGTGAGGTGCAAATGTAAAACCCAAAACATTTGCTAATAACGATAAACAGATATAGTCAGTTAGTTTCCACGTGTACCCTATATTTACCACGCAATAGCTAAAATCGAATAAATTGCTTCATTCAACCTTTTTTTCTTTTCATTCTTCCACCTTTAACTATTTGAAATCTATTTTTCATTTTCATTTAACAAATTATAAAATTACCATATTTAAGGCCCTATTTTTCTTGAGATATCGTGCGAGATTTATAAATATTAAAATGGCAAGAGTTTTGAAAGTATAACTATAATATTATATAAGGGAGAAACACAGGGTGAATAAAATAATCATATTTAATGTGTTAAGAGCCCTAAAATTAGCTATGAAATTTTATCTCCATTGCCCACATTTTCTGTTATATTATATAGACCAGGATTCTGGTGACGCACAACATAGCGGTTCTTCCAGAAGTTGATATGATATACGTCGTTAAGGACGGTTTCATTTCCGAAAGTGGAACGTACCAGGATATCATTTCGAAGGAGGGTGACTTCAGGGACTTCCTCGCTGAGTACTCGAAGGACAACCTCCACGGGAACGGCAGCGGTAATGGCAATGGTCATAAAAGAAAAGGAAGTCTTGCAGATACTGACATTATCAAATCAGTTGCCTTGACACCAAAATGGCTGTTATCCGATAAAACGTAAGATATCACGCCAAGTATTAATTGTTTCTTTAAAATAAAAAAAATTTACTTTAACAAACAGGGAGACGGACAACGTTACTTATGATGTAGGCAAAGAACTAATTTTAAAAGAGCGCTATAACAAAGGAACGGTAAGAAAAACCCCAATTTATAAAATTAAGATACCTTTCCAAAACTCCGTTAACGGTAAAGCACGTGACGCTGTCATGATTAGTAGTTTATCAATTAATAAATATTTAACTTTGTATTGGATAAACCTATAACCTCATCGTTAAAAACTCAAAATATGTAAATAAGGGGGTTGGGTGGGCAGTTAATCAAATGTGAGTTGTGGTTGCTGCTGACTTGTTTCGTTTCTGTTCCATTGATGTGTGGGTAATATTTAAAGGTCTTTTATAAAATTATTTGTATTGTTACAGTTAATCTGACTTGTGCTTTCAGAATGAGATTTAAGCTGATGGGGGTAAAGCTCAGAACTTTACTGAAACGAAAAAATCTGCATAATATCAACATACAAAACATTTGTTTTCTTATATTAATTTTTAAAAGTATAGAATATAGAGATGGTGGTATAGGGTTTTAAAAATTACGCATAAACCATAGTCGACTTACCTTACAGTCAGTAAAACCTTTCGGATAGCGTATTTGTACGGATATTACTAGTTATAATATGGAGTGCCATCTTGCTTACTTTTAATGAACCAACCGGTATTTAAATAATGACACATGACAACCAAACGCATATAATACACTTAAAGTAACAAACTGTTTACGCCCTTGCGACATTTGTGAGTGCTTCTATTCAAATCGGTACCCGACTGACCAGCTCATTATTGGACCCATAGAAAATCAGTAAACATCATACTTAGGTCATTTGGCCCAAGTCGGTGTTTGGGAGTCTCGGGTACGAGTCTGCTGTCGCTCTGTAGGTGTTCGGGTATCGCAGCGCGATGAGAAGTCACACAATTACATCACGCACCAGGTCTCGATATCTCGATCTTTTAGCTCAGAGGTCGCGCGTAGATATTATTTTCAAACGAATTGACAATTTTGTTTTAAAGTTCGGTTTAATTTGTGAGAAGATAAATAAAGGCTTGCTGTAGGTAAAATGCCCTCCGTGTTACAGGAGTAGTTCTATTGTGGCTCTAATTTTGATATTTAAGATCAATGTATTTAAAAACAGGTAACGCAATATTTCTGAAGGACGTAATTTTTAGTTCTTATTTTGCAGACAACCCTTTTTGTGGTGGTAAAATACTTGAAACTGATCGGATGGTTTTGGTTCTTCGTATTTGTGTTTTTATTCGCTCTGTGTATCACAACGCTGTTATGGTCGTTTTACTGGTTATCGCTTTGGAGTGAAGATTCCTTAAATTTTTACGGAAAGGACAAACCAAACCATATCCCGAATTATTTGAGAAACTGGCGGATATCCGTGTTCACCATCCTTTTATTGTCGCAAGGTGTTTTTGGTTTTTTCGCTGTTCTAATCTGTCTGTTGAGAGCGAAGAGGGCTTCTATGATCATGCACTTCAAAATGTTATCCAAAGTTCTGCGTTCGCCGTCGTCTTTCTTCGATACCACTCCTGTTGGCAGGATACTGAACCGATTCTCCCAAGACATGGAGGAAGTCGACTGCATGGTGCCTTACCTTTTGAACGTATTCACCAACACTTTCACGAGAGTGGCTGGATTGTTCATCTCGATTGTAGTGGTCGTTCCAACTTACATCGTGGGTGTTGTCGTCATGATATTGGCAATAGGCCTTATCCAGGTATAGAATTTGATGATTTTACACAATTATGAGAAGATAATTAATCTGACATTTTTTTTCTATTTTTTGCCAAATTTTTGTTTTAAAACAAATTATCGTAATAGCCTTATCAAACGTATTGGACCAGTGTAAAGATAAATAGATACTTAAAGTGCCCTTTTAAAACGTCGGAATATAAGAAGCAACGGATTCCCATTTTTCAAACCTAAAGACAACTTAAATCTAACCTTAAATTAACCCAACCTCCATCTTATATAAATACATATCAGCTAGGATAAATACCCAAGTCATCTGGCGACTTTTAATGCCTTTAATTCCCATGACATTATTCTAAAATAGCATCAAAACTAAGGCGTAGCCATCAATTTCAGATTTTCATAGACCTCGGAAAAGCACCAAGATTACCTAATCCACAATCAAAGGAATTGGGAACCACTGCTTTTTTAGTATTTCCTTAACCAGATTATCTTATTTAATTTAATTTATATTTTGCAGCGATATTATGTGCGAACAAATCGGCAGCTTAAAGGACTGGCTGCCACGAACAGTTCTCCAGTCCTGACTCATTTCTCCGATACTTTGGCTGGTCGAAGTGTCATTAGATCACTTGATGCTACAGACATTTTCACTGAAAAAGCGTTCGACTTGATAGATCGTTATCAAACCATGAGCTACCACATGGAAATGTCTATGAGGTAATGGTCAAGCTTATCGGCTCTCTCATAGCCGAAAGTTAAACTTAATAAGAACCATCTATAAACTGTGATGTAAAACTGATAAATTACGCGAAAAGGTATAAAAGTCCTTAATAAAAAGGGACAAAAAAGCTAAACCCTCAACAAATTTAAAGTAGTTCCAAAACTTACGAAAACAATTTTGAAAATTTCGAGTTTGTAGAAAATCCAAGTATTAATGCGAATTGTTCACCAACTGTAAATGAGATATAGCAGCAAGTACCAATTACATAACCATAAGAAAAAATTTAAATTAAAAGAAAATAAACTTGAATTTTACAAAATGGCGTTTACTAGATTTGATGTTTAAATCTGAAATAAAACTGTTAAAGGTGGATGTCCATTCGAGTGGCGATACTGGCAAGCTTGATGCTATACGCTGCGGCGCTATGCGGAGTCTTGGCTAAAGGTTCTGTTACTCCGGGGACAATTGGATACATACTAAACAACGCCTACATTGTAAGACATTTCATTCAAACTTCTCAATTAATATTTTTTCGTCAAAGTCGAAAAGTATAGCTTTGTTAATTATTTATAAATCTCTGTGGTGTGAGATATTTCAGTAAAATTATATAGGAATTTTGAATTATGGGGGCTTAAATGTTGAATAGGCTAACTGTACTAGTTCAGTTTAAAAGCATTTGCGTAATTTTGAATCAAGATAAAAGGGTGCTAGATTAACTTGGTCATCTATTTTGTTGGTTAGGTTATTTTAACGAAGCAAATCCAGCTAGAAGTGTTGCTGTTAAAACCCATTAACTAAAGAACTTAAACCAGAAGAAAGCTCTTTAAAATCGATTTTGGATACATTTTTTTCTTTAACTCAAACGCCGTTTCAATTTAAGATAGCCAGCTTGAGCTAGAAGAAAAAATTTATTTTTGTTATTTAAACTAAATGCAGAACTGTTCGCAGTTATTCCACGTAAGCGAACCCTAAATCAGAAGTCTTCATGTTGGATCCGTCCTTATAAACCCCGTTCAACTATTTCTCCGAAATTAACAAACATTTCAATTTATCCCGAAATTAAATCAACTTTTCGAGTCACAGTGAATTTCCCAAGATTCTTGGTAAATAATTAAGTTAACTCTAACTTGACCTTGGGCAAGTTGATGTGCTCTTCACTCCATTCGCCAGTACTAATCAGTCATGGAGATTCATCTTATTTATAAAAAAATATTTTGTTTATGCAGTATTTAATTTTTCCATTAAATATTTCATGTATTTCTTACTTCAAATTTCTGTTATCTAATTCACATAAATTCCTACTTTTAATTTACGTTGTCTAATTCACATAATTTCCTACTTTAAACTTCTGTTATCTAATTCACATAATTTCCTACTTCTAATTTCCGTTGTCTAATTCACATAATTTCCTACTTCTAATTTCCGTTGTCTAATTCACATAATTTCCTACTTTAAACTTCTGTTATCTAATTCACATAATTTCCTACTTCTAATTTCCGTTGTCTAAGTCACATAATTTCCTACTTTAAACTTCTGTTATCTAATTCACATAATTTCCTACTTCTAATTTCTGTTATCTAATTCACATAATTTCCTACTTCTAATTTACGTTATCTAATTCACATAATTTCCTACTTTAAACTTCTGTTATCTAATTCACATAATTTCCAACTTCTAATTTCCGTTGTCTAGTTCACATAATTTCCTACTTCTAATTTCCGTTGTCTAATTCACATAATTTCCTACTTCTAATTTACGTTGTCTAATTCACATAATTTCCTACTTTAAACTTCTGTTATCTACTTCACATAATTTCCTACTTCTAATTTCCGTTGTCTAATTCACATAATTTCCTACTTTAAACTATTGTTATCTAATTCACATAAATTCCTACTTCTAATTTCTGTTATCTAATTCACATAAATTCCTACTTCTAATTTCCGTTGTCTAATTCACATAATTTCCTACTTCTAATTTACGTTGTCTAATTCACATAATTTCCTACTTTAAACTTCTGTTATCTAATTCACATAATTTCCTACTTCTAATTTCCGTTGTCTAATTCACATAATTTCCTACTTCTAATTTACGTTGTCTAATTCACATAATTTCCTACTTCTAATTTACGTTGTCTAATTCACATAAGTTCCTACTTTAAACTTCTGTTATCTAATTCACATAATTTCCTACATCTAATTTACGTTGTCTAATTCACATAATTTCCTACTTTAAACTTCTGTTATCTAATTCACATAATTTCCTACTTCTAATTTCCGTTGTCTAATTCACATAATTTCCTACTTTAAACTTCTGTTATCTAATTCACATAATTTCCTACTTCTAATTTCTGTTATCTAAATCACATAAATTCTTACTTCTAATTTCCGTTGTCTAATTCACATAATTTCCTACTTCTAATTTCCGTTGTCTAATTCACATAATTTCCTACTTCTAATTTCCGTTGTCTAATTAACATAATTTCCTACTTTAAACTTCTGTTATCTAATTCACATAATTTTCTACTTCTAATTTCCGTTGTCTAATTCACATAATTTCCTACTTCTAATTTACGTTGTCTAATTCACTTAATTTCCTACTTCTAATTTCCGTTGTCTAATTCACATAATTTCCTACTTCTAATTTACGTTGTCTAATTCACATAATTTCCTACTTTAAACTTCTGTTATCTAATTCACAAAATTTCCTACTTCTAATTTCTGTTATCTAATTCACATAAATTCTTACTTCTAATTTCCGTTGTCTAATTCACATAATTTCCTACTTCTAATTTCCGTGGTCTAATTCACATAATTTCCTACTTTAAACTTCTGTTATCTAATTTACATAATTTTCTACTTCTAATTTCCGTTGTCTAATTCACATAATTTCCTACTTTAAACTTCTGTTATCTAATTCACATAATTTCCTACTTCTAATTTCCATTGTCTAATTCACATAATTTCCTACTTCTAATTTCCGTTGTCTAATTCTCATAATTTTCTACTTCTAATTTACGTTATCTAATTCACATAATTTCCTACTTTAAACTTCTGTTATCTAATTCACATAATTTCCTACTTTAAACTTCTGTTATCTAATTCACATAATTTCCTACTTCTAATTTCTGTTATCTAATTCACATAATTTCCTACTTCTAATTTCCGTTGTCTAATTCACATAATTTCCTACTTCTAATTTCCGTTGTCTAATTCACATAATTTCCTACTTCTAATTTCCGTGGTCTAATTCACATAATTTCCTACTTTAAACTTCTGTTATCTAATTCACATAATTTCCTACTTCTAATTTCCGTTCTCTAATTCACATAATTTCCTACTTCTAATTTCCGTTATCTAATTCACATAATTTCCTACTTTAAACTTCTGTTATCTAATTCACATAATTTCCTACTTTAAACTTCTGTTATCTAATTCACATAATTTCCTACTTTAAACTTCTGTTATCTAATTCACCTAATTTCCTACTTTAAACTTCTGTTATCTAATTCACATAATTTCCTACTTTAAACTTCTGTTACCTAGTTCACATAAATTCCTTCTTTAAACTTTTGTTTACTAATTCATATTTTTTCCCTCTTAAAATTTCCCTTGTCTAAGTCAGATTCTTTTCTATTTCAAATTTCCATTAAATAATTCCAATTATATCCTAATTAAAATTTCTTTTATCTCATTCATTTTATTTCCTACTTCAAATTTCCGTTGTCTTATTCAAATTATTTCCTACTTAAAATTGCCCTTATCTAATTCTCATTATTTCCTACTTAAAATTTACATTTTCTAATTCATAATAATTCTTACTTAAAATTTACATTTTCTAATTGATAATAATTCCTACTTAAAATTTACATTTTCTAATTCATAATAATTCTTACTTAAAATTTACATTTTCTAATTGATAATAATTCTTACTTAAAATTTACATTTTCTAATTCATAATAATTCTTACTTAAAATTTCCGTTGCCTTATTTAGATGTATAGCCTTCTTCAAACTTTCGTGATGTATTTCACTCAATTCGAATCCACAAGCATATCTCTCGAAAGGATATTCGAATATTTCAATCTAAAATCTGAGGTAAGTTGAAACATTAATTGCAAAAAAAATATTAAATGATCATTAAAAATTTAAAGCGACACTAAAGGGTGAATATTTGTACAAACTGCTTTCCTCTCTGACACACAGGCCGAGTGGGAAATTCCAGAGTATCATTTGCCATCGACAGAATGGCCTGATTACGGGATGATAATATTCCAGAATTATTCGACGAGATATCGCGATGGTCTGGATTTAGTTTTGAACGACATATCTTTTGTCATTAATCCTATGGAAAAAGTAAGATTCTAAAGATTGTAAACCAATAGTTTGTTAGTTACTTTAAGCAAATGTGTACGATTATTGGTGTAACTAGTTGAAGGGGTAGGTGAGACAGGCAGGCCCGGTGTTATGGTGTGTGGGGCCCTAGCCAGAAAGATATGAGCCCAAATTTTTTTGACATTGAAAGTGGGCCCCCCGAAAAGAACTGTGATGCGCGGGGCCCTTGGCGGTCGCCTCGCTCGCCTTGGCCTAACGCTGACCCTGGGCTATAGCATACGTTTGTTTTCACTCAGGCGCCCAAAAAACGACTTAAAAAAAGGTTTGATAATAGTTAAAACTGTAATTGTTTAAGAACCGCAATAGTATAAAATTAATAAAATAAATTACCGACAAAAAACTAAATACTAAAAGTATAAATCGATTTAACCTACAATTCATAAATTAGCTTTTAACTTTCTATATTTTTAATTCGTTAGTTTCGAGTGAGAAGACAGCGTACCGTTTTTAAATTTACTAACATTGGCAGATTGATAGGCAATACTGTCCCAAAATTCGTCCTACAAATCCTTACGATGTCAATGTTGCGAGTAAGTAGGCAGGTTTTATTTTGGTAAATTCTGCTAGCAACGACGTATCAAAAAGTTATGATTGTTGCGAAAATAGTTAGTTATTATACATGATGTTACCTATTAACAGGAGTGTCATTTGGGTAACCAGGAGTGAAAAAGGTCCTAAGAAACGTCTCCCAAATTGAACCGTATCCGAGTAATTCGCCGTCAAAAATCGTCCACCAAAACGTAAAAAAAGGGCAAATGTGCAGTTTCTATTATTCCATCCATCCATGGACCTTATTGTTTCCTTTAACTTAGCATTTGGCTTCTAATCTTCAACGATAAACAACCAAAATATTATCAAAAATGCGTTATTAAAATAAAATAAGTAAGCTACGTGTAGAAATACCCACCGCCGTTAGGTAGCGCCACCATAGTTTTCGGTCGCGAATTCGTAACCCTATTTTAAAAGAATAGTTTATCGTCTTTAAAATATTATATTAAACTATACATCTTAAATTTAACACCTTATTCCTAAAAGAAAATAAATAGGATGATATGAAAACTCTAGCTAATTGAAATTATTAGTCATAGAAGTTCTCAAATGACAAAAATGCTGGATTCATTATGTAAAATAAATATTAATTATATGAATAAAACGAAACATTTAGATGTATATAAATATATTGGGGAAAAAAATTCCTAGTCCACAACAAAAGTAATAAAACTGACATCTTTAGTTTCATAGTAGAATAATCCCAAATTCTTTCAAAGTTCCCATTTCTTGATCACATGAAGAGTAATAGGAATATTTAAATCGTACTAAAAGTAACACGTAAATGTGGTGGGCAAAATACAATTGCGGCTTACAAATTTTAGTAGGATACCCTCCAGTAGTTTCAAAAAGTCCCTTTTCGTGATAATGGCCAGAGGAGGACGAATATACTAAACCTATTAAAACAGAGTGAAAAAAGTTTGAATTTCCACGCTTTTAACCGAGATATTTTCCGCCATTTTCTAAAGGTGGCCGTGGTGGGTCGTACGGGGGCGGGCAAATCTTCGCTGACTTTGGCATTGTTTCGGATCATTGAGCCCACCAGCGGGAAAATCATTATCGACGGAGTGAACATTAGCGACATTGGCTTGCACGATCTCCGTTCCAGGCTAACAATCATTCCCCAAGATCCGGTGCTCTTCTCAGGATCGCTTCGTGTCAATTTGGACCCATTCAACAAGTGCAGTGACGACCAAATTTGGAGGGCTCTGGAACTGGCACATTTAAAACATTTCGCGTTGACTTTCGAAAATGGACTTGAACATGAAATCGAAGAAGGAGGACAAAACTTAAGGTAAGGACCATATCGTGTTTTTGGGCAGAATGATTTATATTATAGCGCTTTAAGCTAGCAATTAGTCGCTAGCATATCTAAAGTCTCATTTTCATGGACATTTTTAGCTGCAAAAGCATGACAGAAGTGGTAGCGGATATGATTTTTATCATTTCTGTTTCCAACTTTTTTATTTTTACGCTTTAAAAATCCACGATTTCATTTAGTTATACTTTAGGATAATGACTATCAGGGTTGTTCAAAATTCAAAATGAAAAATGCAAAATACCATTTTTCATTTTGAGTTTCTAGGAAACTATTTTTCATTTTGTAGATAAAGTTTATCTGATATTTACTCCCAAGTAGTCATAGATGGCGATATTCAGTTACTCAGAAGCATACGAACATTCGCATACCGCTTCATTTGACACGCGGGCTGCGAGGATGATTTTGAAATCTATTATTTTTAATTACTAATTAGTTATGATAATTAATTAATATTAAATAATTAATTACTAATTATTAATTATTACAAACTTAGGGCTTGGTGCAGAGACGTTTTGCGATTCGTATTAATTTTAACCGGATCGAAATTTAGCGATTCAGATTTAGCGAGCTGTTTATTTTGCGATCCTCGCAATCGAAATCGCGGTGCAGAGAGGTTTTAGCGATTCCTGTTAATCGGCGACGCTGTTATTTTTACGAATTTTTATACCAAAGTCACGGACCAATAGGAGAGCTGGATATTTGACGCAAAAAGCTATCACGTGATTATGGTTGGCTTGCATTTTGACGATGAAAGCCTGGCTCTTCTAATTAATAATTTTCTTACTCCAATTTTATTATTAGGTTTTAGAATTGTTATAGTTAAATCCGTTATTTTATTAAAATATATTTATATAATATAGCCACGTAAGGCAGGAGATCAGTTTCTGAAGAATAAGGGGTTATCCAAAATCTTTAATGGTTTTGTTATTTTGAAAATATTTTTTTATAATATGGTTTGTACACCAATAAAATAACGAATGAAAATAAGATTCATTACTATTATAAGCCAATAATTTCCGAACATAATTCTCTGTTAGAAAATGCGCCATAGCATTTGGTTTTTGGGAAAATATTTATTTCAAAACTCAGCTGATAGCAATAAAAATAAATCTAGTTCTAATATAAATCAATAAATAAATAAAAAACCGCAATTTCACGAGTGTACAAAAATTGGTAATTGTCTAAAGCAATTTCCAGCTAAATATCCTATATTGATCACACGTACAATTAACTGACAAACACTTTTAAGGTAATACATCAAATTGTCTCGGTACGCTCTTGATGCATGCCAAATAAACTTGGATATTCCATTACATCTTTTATCGCAACACCTAGTCTACCTGAGGAGAGGTTTCTTCTCGGTAGATGAATTGGTATAAACGCTGGTTGATAGCTAAAGATCAAATTCACCATGTCATTACTGACTCATTAGTTAAACCCCACTGCATACACCACCAGCAAATAAGGACGTATAAATAAACCAAGGCTTAGAATACACCCAAAGTAGTAATGTATAAGATTCCCTATTATAATTTATTCTTACCTGTAAAATTGCTAAGAGTGGCTGCCTTATTTTACTGTTTCGTAAATGATGATTGTGGTGAGGCCTTGGCTCTGACAATAATTCGACAAAAACATATTTCGGAAAGCGATAATGAGCTAGAAAGTTAAATTTTAATAATTTAAAAGATTCTGACCTATCGTGTTGTACTATTTATCTTATTAAAGTAGGTAAAATGCGTTTACTTCTCAATTTATTTCCAAAATCCGCCATTGTTTTTGCGAGTTTTTCGGCGGCTAGCGACTACCGTAGACCTCTCGCTAAATAAACAAAATGCTTTCCTGTTATTTTTGCGATCGCGATGTCTCTGCACACCAATTTGGCGCGAAGCTCGCGATTTTCCGAAACTACGCCCCCTTTCTGTTAATTTAGCGAGGAATCGCTATTTTGCGATTCTTAAAAACGTCTCTGCACCGGGCCCTAACTGTGGTAATTAATTATTAATTAGTTACCACAGTTAGTACTAAAAGTAAACAGAGTGCATTTGTAAAGACATTTTGCATTTTGTTTTCACTATCCCTAAGAATAAAATATTAATTTTTAGAAAGGTCAGAAAATCTAGCGTAATATCGTTGCTAAAGCGTAAAATCTCCTACCCGGTAGGAGATTTTTAGGACACCAATCATATTATAGTTTGATTTTTTCTGCTCTATCGTTTACGCTTGACATCGTGTCACGAATGCCTTAAATAGCCAATAGCGTCTGCTACACATTCAACAACGGTAAACTTCATCTTCGAGTAATCACCTCCATTTTATTTCATCGAAAAGAAACCAAAAAGCGCCAAACATTAGTTAGAAAAGAGACCCCAGAACGTAAACGCAATCCATTTAATGTTTTTCCGATCCTCTTAAGGCTTTGCTATGGTCTTTTGCTTAAAAATCAACCATGAAAACGAGGCTTTTCCCTGGGTCAGTGGCTTAAATACGCCAATGCAGCCAATGCGGTGCATTGGGGCCCATAAACTTTTACTTAGTCGACTGTCCGATCGGCTGTCTCACGAGATAAAGCCGTATACATGTATATTTTTATAGAGAGTATTACCGTAATGTCATTATCACGATATTGGAAACCAGTGACGTAAATAGGCCAACGCACCCCATCGCGTACACCGGAACGCACAAAAATTGATATGTCACAGGGGCCCATTTTCTTTTCTTGTATTGGGGCCCAATTTTCCTAGCTACGCCACTGCCCTGGGTCTGGTTATAGCGGCGAGAGGGATTGAGCGTAACTATAAGATCCTCGCTTCGTTTCTTTTGATATGAATAACAGAATAACGATATCGCATTAACTTAACGTACCTTGTTTTACCTGAAGTTGACAAAGCATAATGCGTTCTCAACGGAACAGACCAGTCTTAAAGCACGCATTTAGAGAAACTAACTGCATATATATTTTTAAATAGTGTTGGACAACGTCAGTTAGTTTGTTTGGCAAGGGCCCTTTTGAGAAGGACGAAGATTCTGGTCCTGGACGAAGCGACAGCCTCGGTGGACCTCGAAACGGACGACTTTATTCAAACGACCATTCGCCGCGAATTCACTGGCTGCACCATTCTGACCATTGCACACCGCATTAATACCATCATGGATTACGAGAGGTTAGCCAAAAAAAATTTAGTTATAATGCGTGGACAAGATTTACACGAACTTTATTTATCGATGAAAGAGATTAGTGAAATAAATTAAATGATATTGAGAATCAGTACAACAAACTAAAAAAATTTAAAATTTTCTAAGAAATTTTCGTAACGCGCGATTTTAAGACCGCAATAGTTCAAATGCCTTCATTGATAGGATGTATATTATCGCGGTTGTAGTGAAACTTAAAGTGCTGAATAGAATCTCCATAGCTCACAGATGTACCGTATACTAGCATATTGTATTAATATTTGGAAATGAAACCATTTTTCTAGAGTCCTGGTTTTGGATCAAGGTCGTGTTGTTGAGTTTGACGAACCTGCTATTCTCATTCGAAATCCCTCTTCAGTTTTCTACGGCTTGGCCAAAGACGCTGGACTTATATTTGAAGAAAGCGAAGACACAGTTATCGATGAAATTTACTAATTAATAAATATTTAATAATTATAAATTTACAACAATATGTATTATATTTGATTAATATCATTTTACATTTAGAAGCTTGTATTAAAACAAGAAACAAAAAAATTTCAATGCTAAAATATTAAATAGATTTTTACCAGCGTTGCTTAATTTTATTATGGTATACTAGCATTTGGTCAGCAGCTGGTGCTCGCGGTTATTAACTAGTATTTGAAACTTAAAAAATCAAACGACAATAAAATATTAATTTGAACTAGTATATGTTTCTGAGATGACTGATTTGCGTTAGGAGATCAGAAGCACCTTAATTTTAATATATAATAATAATAATCAGCTAGGCTAATACCCAAGGCACCACCTTAGGCCTAAGTCATCTAGCGACTTTTAAAGCCATTAGTTTAGGCTTAAATTCATCTACGCTATCGAATATATCCTTAGTCATACTGAATCAAGCGGTTCATTCCTTGTTCTACCGTCTGCCTTTAGCATCCTCGGTTAAAGATGATTTAAACCACCTCTCTGTAGGCCATATAAGAAATGATATGGCAACCATAACTGCATAAGCGTAGCATAATTTAACAAATGGTTGAAATCCTTCATCAGTTAGAGCTCCTACAAAGAAATAATTTATTCAAAGAAACATTGACTGTTCACGCAATTTTGTAATGATGTTCCATAACGAGAAAGATAATTTAGTACTACATTATCTCGAGAAAATAACGACCAGGTGTTATCCACCACTCAAACAAGGAAAACTGCATGACTTAAATAGGACACCCCCGCCTGAAATTTCCCAACCATTTTGCGTACTGACCTTTTTCTGTCGGTTTTCAGACCGAAAAAATTGGGAGGGGGATAGTTTGGTCAGATTAGCGGACAGGAAATATAAGCAAATAGACGTCCGCAAAAATGTACCAGACCGCCAAAAAGTAGTACCGCAATAATCCGGAAATGACGCTGTAGTTCCGAATTTGTTAGAGTTAAATCCGTTGTTGCAATTAATCTACTCTCATTAAAGAAAAGAAAACCATAAAAAGGGCTTCAAAAGGCCAAAATCATAAGTGTTAGCCTCAGTTATTCTTTTTAATAAATGTTTTGCAAAATGTCAATTTCATAATAAAGCACTATAACTTGTTTAAATGTTGGATAATTGTTGGTCATTTGATGCACGAAGCCCTAGCCAAGGAAACCGGCAAGCCCATTTCCTTTTTGTAATGAATCTACTCTGACCGAAATTACTATTCGAAAGGAAATAACACCTTACCTGTTAGGCTTGGATTTAGCAGAAGTAGCACCCCAGTTCCAAGACGCATGATAGATATTGCGAAGGCGAAGCAGTTTAATCCTAATCGTTTAGCAGCAATACTACTACGCACAGGATGAAAACCGCCGAAAAAGAATCCATAGAAGAAGACCGAAGTTTGTATGACGACGATATTGGTCGACCAGCCAAAAACGAAGATACACACCGCTTGTGCAAAGGCCATAAGCGAGTACATCATCTCCGCTGAAATAATTTTTTTGTCCACAATCACGCTTAAAATAAACTTCGAGATGATGTCACCAAGGTTCAATAAGCTCAATGACAAACAAGCGCTGGCTTCGGATATTCCCTTCGAAACGGACGTCGACACGATTATTGAAAGAGAAGCGTAGAAGGAACTTTCCATAAGACACGATGTAGCACAAAGCAACCCGAACATGGGTTTTCTGAACAATTTCCGAAGTTCAGTAGGGACCACGATGTCCACCAGCGCGTGCAGTTTAAATTTGTTGGTTAGCTTCTTCGACTTTTCTGGATTTTCCAAATCATTGGATTCCTCCTTTCGCGAGATAGTTTCGCGATGTCCAAGCAATTTATTTTCCTGAAGGCAAGGAAAGTGTTCCGGCGACCTCCTTCGGCAAAGCGTTCCAGCCAGAAGCATGTTGTGCGACATGAATGCTCCGAGAAGTAAAAGCACCCCTCGTAAATCGTAATATTCAAAAACCGGTTTGGCTATAAACGGCATCAAAACTCCGGAAACAGAAATTCCCGAGAGAGATACTCCTACGGCCGTCGTACGGTATTCCTCGAAATATTCAATAACTAGCAAATTTAAAAGGGAGCCGATAACTCCGTAAGCAAACCCTGAGATAAATTAAAATCATAATTAGTTTATTTAGGGCACTATGTTTCAAGCTGTACGTGTGTTAATTTTAATAAAAACCTTTTTTTACTATCGACATTTTCGATATAAGAAAAAATAAAAACCCTAAAGGATATAAAATATAGAAACGTTTTTGAAGGCTTATCTTCTGGAAAATGTGACGAGAAATTTCAAACTACTGTACCAAAATTAAATTTAGTTACTTAACTATATTTTTAAGCCTCGGCTTCCCCCATTGGCATTTTTATAGAAATTCCGTCCAGATTTTAATCACAAAACGTAAACGTAGATGGTAATCGTTTGTGTGAAAAAGTGTCACGAAAAATCAAGAGCTGACGAACTTTCACTTCAAAGTATGTGAAGATGGGAATGTTTCCTGTTGTAAGCATCTTAAGATAGTTATTCACTCTACAGTTTTCTAATTTGTACTAATAAATATTTTTTATATTATATACAATTGAAAATATTAATACGTTACCAAAAACTATTCCAAACGAGAGAGTAATCCAAAGAATATCCAAAGGAAGTGCGTAACAAAGGACGAAACCCAAAATGGTTACGCAGGTCATACAAATGATAATTTGTCGACAACTTAAGCGAATCTGAAGGTAGCCCAAGCTTAGTCCTTAAACGAAAAATGTTTTAGTATATTCTATTTGAAATATATTTTATAATTTTATAAGTGTTTTTTTAAATTAAAAAATACCCGAAATAGCTCCAACTCCAGCCAGTAGACTGAATGGCCTCGCAGCTTCTTCTGGGGTAATGTTCATTGACACGATCATTTGGTAATACAACAAACCGCAACTTCTCAAAGGAGTTATAATGGCAAAAGATAAAATCCACGACGCGAACAGTATAACGAAACTCCAGCCCTTGTCAGGTCCTGGATCATCCCACAGACCCATGTTTGTATTTCTTTCTTTTTACTGTTATTTAAGTTTTATTAAATCTTAAAGCTGTTTTTATATAAATTTTAGCTTCAATAGTCTAGACCTAACATGTTAATGATAGTTATTGAATACTTTAATTGAAAACAAACTGTTACACTTCGTCGCCAAATCTGTAATCTCTGGAAGACTGGACTTCTGGCTTGCAAGAAACCTAATACCAAAATTAACGCGATGTAAAGTAATCTTTCTATTTTCCTTTTGTGTTCAGTAGACAAAGTGATTTCAGTTTTCTAAATTCAGCATTCTTGAAACTAAGTCTCTAATAATGTAGATAACACTTTCAAACGTTTTATCGCTATAGTCGTCTTTGAATATAGGAAGCACTTGTTCAAATATGACGTACTCGACAAATATATTATATTTTGGTCAGCATTTTTTTATAACTGATAGTAGATGATAAAAATACGCAATTCTTTAAATTAACTTGAAAAAAGAACCACTGTACTTTGTAGTGTAACACAGTTTAAATAAGGACTAGAATTGATAAGAAACCATACGTCTCGAGGCCCTCGAGGGGAGGGGGAATTGGGAAGACCAAGAAAAAAGTTGAAGAATAAATTGCTCGAAATAAAATGGCGGGTAGGCTCTCGGCCTCATGTGGTCACGCACCGCTTTTTAAAAACCAATGATTTAGAGTTCACAACTGTCATAAAGTTGAGATGACATTTTTGAAAAGGAGAAACATCACAATTCGATAATATTGGTTCTTTCATAAATATTTCAAACGTAATTTTCAGTTTTTTTTAAGATGGTATTTAATGTTCTATTTCTATTTCATGTTGCCGCTTCCACTTGGCTTAATGCGGCAGATAGCTTAAATGGTAATATCTCAAACGAATGTAATGTTTATTTTTTTTAAACCAAGGAATACTTCTGTTTTAAATGAAACTTCTAATTGTATTAATTCTTGCGTAATAACAAAAAAATCTCAATGTAATGTTTAGTTTGTCAAGGCTTAGCCGATAGCCTCAAGCCTAATCTTATAGATTTCAACCAGTTGTCACATTTATTAATAAATAAATTTCAATGTAAAAATTTAAAACTATACACTCTTTTATATCCTTATTTGTGAGAGCTGCCATTTTATTTTATTCAAATAGTGCATGCAAGGACGCTTCACGCGGTCAAGTGCACGCGACGTCTCGAGCTGATGAGCACGTGCAGGCGCCCTTGCCTGTACTATTTTAAATTAGGCCTGTAATGAAATGGCCGACTTCGTAAAAGAGTGTATACAGAGGAAGCTCTGCGGGCGGAAGGGTAATTTCCCCTTTTCGCTTGCGCAGTGGGTATAACGTCTGGTTTCAGTTTTTGTCAGCAGCGAATGGGGGAACACTATTTCCTCTTTTCGTACGGCTTCAGATATCTACTTTCCCACCCTTCTTAAATAGTGCTTTTAGTGCTTAAACGAACCTTCAGCTTTAGGTTAATATTTCTCATATCCAACTCAGTTTATGAGATCAATTGAATCGAGCCAATTGGAAGTTGAACTAGTCAAATTGAAACTATCCATGGAATCTTTTACTCAAGGATAAAAAAGGTTGGTTAATCAAAAAGATATTTAACATAATCACAATATTAGGGATAGCTCTATACCAACATACACCTGGTCACATTTTGATACCGGCACTATCATTAAAAACGCTCGATCATATGTCTCGGTATCATAAGCCACTCCCCAAGTGGCGTTCAGGAGGTCGAGAAGTGGTTATTTTCATTTGCTGCAAACCTTAGTCGTACTGATCCAGCTGAAAACGAAACGTCTATAATATTCGAGCCAAATAAAGCGTTCGGATATTCATAATCTTTGACGTAAACTTGCAGTTGGTCAGCGCAGAAATCTTTGCTTTCCTCCAAAAAAAATTATTTTAATTATGATTCAAAGGAGCTGCAAAGTAAACACAAAATAAAAATTATATAATAACTATAAAACTAAGCAAAACACTGCTTACAAATCAAATTTATTGTATTGTTTCATTTTTATATATTTTTAAATTTCTAGCATTGATGAAATATTGTTTATCGGCCAAAGAAGAAACAGTCAAAAACCATTTCTGTTTTAGGTTCATTATATTTTGAAATGTATTGATTCCATATTACGCGTGTCGTCATGCAGTCGCTGACAAAAAGGAAACTAAATCACTATGAAAGACACTTTGGGCCGTAGTGCGCTTCGCTAAAGTTGAACATATAGATCGAGGTATGCTTGTCTATTTATTAGTTCCATTTTTGATGATATATTGGCGCTGTTACGCACGAGACGGTTAAACAAACTTCCGTGTGTAGTGTCAGTGTTGAAGTTCATTTTACAGTAACTTAAAGATCTGTCTGGTGGCTTAAAATTTATATACAGCTGTTTTTTATTAGATAAAAATTATAATTTTGCTAGAATATGGAAATATTTTTGGTTTCGGAAAACGTTGGCAGTTCATCCTTCATCATTTCTAAGCGACCTCAAGATGCTGTCAAAATTCCGTCAGAACTATGAAAACATGGAAGCTTTCGATTTGACATGGAATGATCCTGTTCTTAGAAACTTCCGTTAATGTTAAATTTAAGTTTTAAGGGCCCCAAATTTACTAACACCAGTATTACTGAAATACCGATTTTGAATAACAGTATCGTCATTGGATGCACTAAATTCTAGGTGCAAAAACCTTTTCCGCAATTATTTTTTTAATATACCTACTATATGATCGTAGTGCAAGTTAATGCAAATTCGCAATGGTTTTCTTCTATTTTCAAATCATTGGCAAATGCATCAAAGCTTTGGTGCTGTTGTTGACTAGTCGTTATGAAACGATATCGAGCTAAATTAACATCTTTATATAGTGCAAAATAAGTAGCAAAGGCATCATGTACTGCATCAAGTGTCCTTTTTTCACCGCCTGTTAGTGCTGGGAATTCAAACGTTTTATACAATTGGCACCCTTCTGATCCAATGCAATGTAATAAATTATTAATTTTAGATTATTCTGACTTCTCTGTTAATTCACTTGCTTCTAAATAAATTTAAAATTCTTCATACCATTATTCCCAAGCATCAGCCTAGTAATCCCCAAGTGTGAGGGCAGGTGGCAGTCTAAAAGTGGTAGTCATTTTCTGATGTCCAAGCCCGATGGAGTTACGGAATATTTCATACAATTTTCAAATTATTACATGGTTTCGTTAATATTATTATTATTATTTATTTATTATTTTAATCTTTACAAGGCATGAACTCCTGGACCACTTTTGACACCATTTTAGGGTTTATTATTTCGAGCCAGAGCTTAATTAAGACATCTTAATTTCAGAATAGCCTAATTATATATGATCATACATAATCCCCTCCAGGTCAAGAGCATGTGATCTAGCCATTCGACAATATTTATTTACCAAGTTGGGTTTAAAATTTTAAACTAAATTTGAACTAAATTTCTTAAGCTAAAAATATTCCTAAATGGTTAAATACTTTTAGTAGATAGAAAAATTAAAGGATTTGGACATCAGTACCCCCAGGGTAACGTAGTGTATTAATTATAGTAGGCTGTATGAGAGAATGTGCCTGACAAATTATCACTATCGATCTAAGCCCACACATGCCTGTGGTTATCTCACGCTGCTTTCATTGCTACTTATTATTGGCACCATCGAATGTCTTGCTTTCAATTTAAGAGCACTTTGTTATTTAATTAACATATCGAATATCCAAAGAAAATATAAAGATTTCTTCCAGTAGTAAGTACTAAAGCTGTGATAACCAACGTCTCTAACTTAAAGCTATGTTAACCGGGAACAGCTTGAATACCAAAACTCAATCAGCTCACCAAATTTCTGGTCGTTCATCAATAAGAAGAAAAATTGCACTTTTTGAAAATTATAATTTCATCACAGCGAATAATGAGTTTTTAACGGCGTTTTCGGAATCACTTTGCAAATCTGACCTGAACGTTAATTTTAACGAAATTCCTGTGATTATCAACATTTTTTAAAATTAACCATGTTATTCAAAGTATAAGAAACTTAAACCTATAGGTTCTTCCGGAGCCGACGTTATTCAAAACTTTCTTATTAAAGGCTATAATGTTAAACAAATTAAAATTGACTAGTCCTACTCATTAAAACTAATTGTTAAGATTTAAAGAGCACTGTTGCTTAGTAAAATGGTAAATATCTTAATTAAAATTCTATAAATTTGTCTTCTTTCTTTATCGGTCGGCATGTTTCCAAATCTATTTTCCCAATTTTGAAAAAAAGCTTTAAATGTGATCTCTGCTAATATAGGTTAATTTCTGTCATAATTGGTTGTAGTATGGTATTTGACTTTGTTACAAATAACAATTTTGCAATTGGTTCAAAACACCGCATGCTGTTAATTTAAATAGTCACACCATTTATGTTGACTTTTCTAATGCTTTGGTCTCACCTGAGTGTTTTGCTTACCATTCTTTTTGCTCCTTAATTGAGAAGTTCATAAATTACTTCAGTAATAGACTCAATCACATTAAGAGAGGAAGCAGCTAACGGTCGGAAAATTATAAATTGAACTCGAAAAACTTAAAAATACTGTTTAATTTAGCTAATTTCTAAAATCGATGTACTACGGAAAATACGCATTAATTCATAGTGGTAGAAAATTTTATGTTAAACCAAAATCTTGCAAAGTACACAACATGCTATATATCGGGGAAACTGGTCGACGACTCGCCGATCGTTTCCGTGAACATTTACTTGATATCCGAAGCCACCGCGACAAGAATTAAGTAACTAGACATTTCAACAACGTGCACAGGATCGCTGTCGCGTCTTGAAGTCTCTCAATGGTGAACATCCATATAGAGTCACCGAAGTCAATAGGCTAATTTAAAAATTTGGAACGGAATTCCCCGCCGGACAGTAGTCTAAATTTTTGTATCCCTTCTGCTAAATTATATTTAAATATTATATTTCCGTCATAAGCAGTATCTTTCCCAATATTGTATATCCACTGTTTACCAATTATACCAAATTGAATACTGGACAATAAATTTAAATTTGTCTTTTTCGCAAAAGTTTAGAAATAAAAATTATATGAATCATTTTGTCCTATTGGTAATGTCCTAGCCAACAGATGGTTTCGTCAAAGGATTTGAAATGCAGTTTTCTAGTATTAGACTAAAATTTATTTAAAAATCGTATCCATAACGACAAAATGGACTTAAAAAGAATAATTTGCTATCACAATAAAGATGTTCCTCTCGAAACTGGTCTAGATTTATATGAATTAATAGGGTTAAAAAAGTATTGGAGTGCCTATAAGTCGCAAGTAGAAAAAAAAGATAAATCAAATAAACTGAAATTGAAATTGAAAATTGAATTACCTATAATAATTGAAATTTCTCAATTTTAATAAAAATTAAATAAATAAACAAGAAAATAATTAAACGTGGAAAGCTGACGTCAATTTTTAACAAGGCTTAATTTTGAAACAGCGTCTAGTGTGGCGTTACCTAGCGGGAACAAAACTCTCGGCCCGTTTCTATGGGAGTCATCAACAAAATAAATTCGGCCACTTGTATTAGAAATTTCTATAACTTTTGTTAATTAGCTAAAGTATATTTAATGTTAATAAAATTGACTTTACTTTATCTGCAAATAAAGATATTAAAAAACTAAACTATTGTTATTTTTCTATTATTCGCTGCTTTTCATTTCGAAACGATCAAACAATTTATGAATTTTAAAGTACTCAATTTAAAATTGCGTCCGAAAAAATAAAACTAATATTTATTAAAGTAAATTTAAAAAAAATACCTGGTGTAATACATTGGACGACATAAGTATTGTGAACGTCAAAAAGGTTTTACTTAAAACGCACAATTTATCTAATAAATGCCATTATTTTGAAACTTCCTATTAATTTATCGAAAAATTCTAAAAAATTGGGATATTGTTAAAATTAAATTAAGGTAAATTGAAAGGGATTATAAAACTTATTTTACGATAATTAATTTATATTAAATATACTTAACAAAGCAGCATTGATTCATAATATTTTTTAATTCCAGTATGTAAGAATACATTTTACATATTAGTTTTGGCAATTTAATTTAACTTTCCAGATTAAGCATTTCTGCCATTACGCCAGTTGTCGTGTAATCCGGGTTCGGCGTCTCTTCCGTTACGCCAGTTGTCGTGTAATCCGGGTTCGGCGCTTCTTCCGTTACGCCAGTTTGTGTGTAATCCGGGTTCGGCGCTTCTTCCGTTACGCCAGTTTGTGTGTAATCCGGGTTCGGCGCTTCTTCCGTTACGCCAGTTTGTGTGTAATCCGGGTTCGGCGCTTCTTCCGTTACGCCAGTTTGTGTGTAATCCGGGTTCGGCGCTTCTTCCGTTACGCCAGTTTGTGTGTAATCCGGGTTCGGCATTTGGTGAAGCAACTGAAGAAAATAATAATAATAATTATTATTATTATTATTTTATCAGCTAGGCTAATACCCAACGCAGCACCTTAGACCCAAGAAAATACATAATGAAACGTTTTGTTATTGGCAAACAATCAAAGCATTAACAACATCACTTGACAATTTCCCCAGAGTTGCGTGGGCTCCGCTCATTTTGGAATGACAAAATTGTTTATTGTTTTATGAACTGGAACACAATTGAAAGGGTTGGTTGAATGAGCACCACCGCTGTATCGCAGTTTGAGTGAGGTGAAAATTCAGCGTGAATAAGTGAGAAATAAGAAACGAAAAATGTTGAGCGCTTTTGAGACAGCGATATTATCAGAACCGCTCCGTGAGAATGAAATTTTCGAATCTGACGTGAGCTACATGTGAATCAATAATTATTTAAAATAAACTCCGAAAATCTGCCTTTTTGCTGGTATGTTATTATGCCACGGAGTAAATTCCTGATCATCTAAATTCTCTGCGGGGCATTTTTACGAACCTTTCTCTGTTCGTATTTGATTTATCCGCTTATGGTTCTGTAAAAATGGGGTTCAGAAATTTGGGAATTTGGTAGGGTATATCGAGCATTAGCGGTCGCAATATAAATTGGACACTCTTGAGAAATGGGCATTTGATATATCCAATACTATTTAAGAAATAAAAATAATGATATATCTTTCAAGAAGAAATTTTAATATATTCCGATCGTTATATCAATTATGGCAAAAAATTACGCAGAAATGTGCGCATTCGATGTATCTGAAACCGTTAAGACAAGCAATCTTAATAGAAAACAAAAGTATATTCACTATCAATATCGCAATATAAAGTTGTAAGTCATTTTGACCAGAAATGATACGTCTCACGATAGTAAATATTTAGATATCGCATTTAGAATATCAATTAAGCCAATCGGGGACCCATAAATTTAAAAAGGTTAAAAATCTAAAAACGCTAGGGTAAGAATTGTAAAAGGTACTTTAATTAGTCTTTTGAAACCATGTATTTTCTTACCGGTTTATTGTAAGCTTAGAAATTTGTAAGGAAAAACTTGAGCTATAAGGGAAATATATAAACCAGGAGCATACACTATTAATATTACTTATTTCAGTAATTTTTATATTGCCAAATGAAGACACAAAACTATAATTTTTCTTGCTATAAATTTTTAAATTAACATAAATATCGTCCAATTAATTTTACTTCATCATGAGCTGAAAGACCTAAAAGAGTTAAACATTAATATAAAATGTAACTTACCAACCACAAATGCTGATATTGACGACCAACAAACAAAAATTAAAAAAGCTAACTTCATCGTTGCAGATTTTAATAACGTGCACGAACTTAATTTCGCTGAGGTCTAAAGATCTAAGTTTCTTTCGTACGGTATTTAAATGATATTGTCGGGGCAGTTTCTTCCCTTTAAAAGCATCAGCTTTCAATCTGTTAATTTTACGGAAATAATTAGCGATTGTATGACTAACATCCAATAGTTTCTTATCGTACTATATATAAATAACCAATTAATGTGCCTTAAAAGAACAATATTCTTTAGAAGTACCGCATCCACCTCAATTCGAATCAACTTCCTCTCCTATTAGTATTTTTCATAGTTAGACATACAGGGTGTTTGAATTTGATCGCCTCAGGCATTTTGCTCAAAACCTAGAAATGTGAAATTTAAAGGATGTACACTATCGGGAGAGGTCATTGATATTTGTAAATTTCAGCAAAATCATGACATTGTTCACGGTTTTTAGATTTTTATTTTTTTAAAGCTAGGTGGTAGGTGAAAACTGTCAATGAACAAGTAGTAGAGCCTACTCGAAAACCTTAAAGGAAATTGGTATGGCCGCAATAGGTCAATATTTCACTGAGAGATTAGGTCATGAAATATAACAAGTTGGTAGTAGGTGGCCTAAGCCTTTCCACAACTGTTTTAAAAAGAAACCTATCGTAATTGTAATGTTTGTGTCACTGCTAAAAATTAACGTTTTTAACTGAGTTTTTTAATGGTAATTGATTTTAGAAAAAAAAACAATTTCCGTAAGTGTTACAAAATTTACAAATTTACCAGTCTTACACTAAACGTGGTTCAATAATTCCACCATCCGCTGCTATACACGTTCGTGCGCGATACAGCATATTTTGAAATGAACCACGGACTATAGCTGGAATTACGAGTCGAAATGCTTCCATAACTATCTGGCGCAAGTTTTCTTCGCTGGTGACTGGTATCTTATAATCTTCCTCCTTCGTGAATCCCCACATGAAAATTCCGGCGGTGTCAAATCTGGGGATCTAGGAGTTCATCACACTGGACCATTCATTCCAATTCAACGTTCGATATATACCTAACCAATTAATGCGCCCATATACTTAAAAGAACCATATTCTTTAGAAGTACCGCATCCACCTCAATTCGAATCAACTTCCTCTCCTATTAGTATTTTTCATAGTTAGACATACAGGGTGTTTGAATTGATCGCCCAAGGCATTTTCCTTAAAAACGTATTACCTAGAAATGTGAAATTTTCAGGATGTACACTTAAAAATGTAATCATGATTTAGACATTTTTAATCTTTCTAAAGCCAAAGCTACAAATTTGTTGTTAATATAATAATGATTTAATCATTCAAGGGTGTCCTAATAATCAATGGAGTGAGTTGCCCCTCGGGAATTCCCCAGTGCGGATTTTCAGAGCTCCGCATACATGTGACTGTTCTGTTTGTTAAAGGGGCCCGGTCACGAGGAGCAAACGGATGAAATTTTCATTTGCATAGGCCATGGTACTGAAGCAGTTGGAAGAGTCCAATCTAAGTCACCTAACACCCTCGTCAAGTGCTTGGTGGAGCGTGACACGGTATGGTTAAAAGTTATGGTGGTCATGGTCACTCCAGACATAATACGTTGACAAGTCCGAGTATGGCATTCTTATACTTGCTCGAGGGGAGGCGACAAAGTGGGCGAAGACTGTGTCTTCCATATTAATGTTATGATGTCCCCGAAAGTGGGATTCACGTTGTCATCAAAGTCAAGCACAGCACGGAGAATAATGTGGTGATCTGGTCGAATGTGAATATAGAACATTTTAAATAACCGACTTTTTTATGACCATAACTCTACCATCTTGGACCGCTGTTCACGGCTATAAAGAGGAACACTTAATTACTGAAAAACGTTGAGATAATGATTTTAATATCGGTGACTCCGCACTTTTAATACTTAAAAGGAAACCTAAATTTAAACGCCTTGAAAATTAATTTGGCATAAATTAAACACTTTTGTAGTCTTCTTATAACCTCCTTTTTTTTAAAGATTTTGCAACACTTTCGTAAATTATTTTTTTCTAAAAATTAATTACCAATAAAAATTCGTTTAAAACCTTCCTTTATAGCAGTCATACAAACATGATAATTAAGATTGGTTCTTTTTAAATTAGTTGTGGAAAGGCTCAGGCCACCTACTTCCAACTTGTTATTTTTCATGACCTAATATCTCTGTGCCTAACTGACCTCTTCCAACCAAACCAATTTCATTTAAGGTTTTCGAGTATGCTCTACAACTTGACCGTTTTCGTCTACCGCATAGCTATAAAAAATTAAAATTCCAAAACAATCCTGAAAATGTTACATTTCTAGGTATAATAGTTTTTGAGCAAAACGTCTGGGGCGATCAAACTTAAACACCCTTTATACTAATAGTAGCATATTGTGACTTCAATTTGAAAACCTATTTAAATATACTTGTTATTTAAAGAAAGGTTTTTACAAGTCGAAAAAGAAAAAATTCCAATATTTAGGATGAATTTAGGAAATTCACATAGTCTCAGCGTTGCGCGTATCTATTAAGGTTTCAGGACTAAATTAATTAAACGTAATAAATTTTTTTATCAAAGCCACTCACTTATTTTCCCTGTGTAGATTAATTGATTATTAAGGTGGTTTACACTTCGGAAAAAAAACTTGGCGATACCGCGAAAAGTTCTATTACTCGTAATGAGGATTTTTTTCGTTGGCAATTTGGATCTAGTGAAAACCAGCCGTAGTCCGGCCTTCATAAAACGAAAATTTAATATTCGGGTTCAAACTCGGCGTTTAAATTTCCCCTTTCATATTTTGAGGTTATTAAGAGATCGGCTATTATGACATCCATTTCGCTTGGCTATGATGAGTGTTTTTAGATAGCTCAGATCGTCAGGTTTGATTGTATGTGATGGCAACATCTTCGTTCATCTTTGTACAATGAACCCCAAAGCCTCGAACGTAAACTGACCAGAATATGAGGCAATATAGAGACGAAGAACACCAGCCATCGTGCCGGCGCTGCAGGCTGATAATACGCTAACACCAATTTAACTGTGATGCCTCTTCAACCCATTAAGGTGCTCCATACAGAAACAAACAAATTAAACTGGCTAGAGAGCCCCATCAATTAAAGCTCTGGATATTTGCTGCGATATAGAGGCGTTGGTGATTTTCAGTAAGGCTGTTGAAAGAACAGGTACTTGCCCATCTTTGAAACTGTGAGCGACATGCCCGCTAATCCGGTGGCCGACACTTAAGAGCGAATTAGACCTATTGCATTATATTCGCGATCATTTTCAGATAGGGGTTGAGCTATTTACTATTTGTACCTTAAGCCTGGTTCACACGGGCAGTGTTTTCCCAGGTTTCTCTGAATTCTCGTTTTGCCCCGTTTTCCCCTTGTTCTGGCACGCAGGAAAACGACTTTACACACTGGCCAAAATAGACCCACTTTTAACGTCGCGAGCGCTGCCGGAATACGAACAAGTGGGCCCGGCAGTCCCAAATAATAGTTTCACACGAGCTAAGCTTTACGAACACAACGAATAGTAGTATAACCGGTAACGGAAACATGAACATATAAAATAAACGGTCAAGAAAACCGCTCGAAATATTTTTGTGGGAAATATGGGATCCGCTCGAAATTTGTTTGTGGGAAACTGGGAAATATAGGGGTGATAATTTCAAAAATGAAACAGAGTGGTTGGGCTAAAGGGTTACAAAAAAAAACAGAAGCGATTTCACCACGTTTAGAGATGCACTTACGAAAACCCATGCCGCCCCCTCCCTTCACACCTGGAGGCTCTGGGAAGGTGATAGTTGCCAAATTCCACAGAATGGCTCGGCTCCGAAGAGTCGCCAACAATAGAAAGGAGCGCTCGGTGGGAGAGCCGCCATATCTTACCCTCACCCATACCCGAATGGAAGCCAGAGGCAGGCGCTGTTGCGGAAACCGTGTGCGAACGAAAACGCCAAAACGCCAGAGACGGAAACGCCAGAAGATCGCCGAATCCCGATTGCTAGGTTGTTGGTTGTTGAACGCGCGTGAATTTAAAGGACGAAAATCTGGTATAACTATAGGAGCATATGGCTAGCTTTCTACGGCCTTCCCCTCTCTAGTTTAAAACGCGAGCGTAGGAGGATTCTACCGTGGCGTAAGAGAGATACGTTATTGCGTAATTGCGGATGGTGAGAATACTACCGTGGCGTTCGAAAACGGCGTGTTTGCGAACGGCGGCGGCGGCGGGGACTGTAGCGGCTACGGGAGTTTTACTCTAGCCTATACTAGGCTCGTGTAAAACTAAAAACGGAGATAAAATTGTTCAAAAATCACTACTTTATTTTCCTAGGTTTCCAAGGCTCTTTGGTCTCGACCAATCAGGGCGCGTTACGCCGTCACGTGATATAAAGCGCGTATTTGAAGATCTGATAATTGACGCGTTTTTGTCAGGGTACTTCAAATCGTTTCTGAAATTGAGCTAGCATAAATTTAAAATATTACAGAAGATGATTTGATAAGTATTGAGAATGAATTTCTATGTATATGGAATATTAAAGGGTGAAATAGCACTATTTTTTTAATGCGGAAGGAAACAAATTTTTGGTAATACGAAATTTTACGAAACACGTGGTCATTTCGCGGAAATTGGGATTTCGATATAGGTCGCAACTAGAGATGAGTCTTGGGCCCGCTGAAGTGGACCAAAATTTTAATTTGGTTTACCTATGATTCCCCCCTCTCCCGAGTCTCCCACGTGACTATCTTTTCACTTCGTGACAAGCGTTGTTGTGGGAAACTGAGAGGTTCACAGTTCATGCGGTATTCAAATTTCTGACTTCAAGTTTATCGGGCCGGGCCGAGTCGGGTTTCACTTTTGGCGGGCCGGGTCGGTTCGGGTTTCAGTTTTAAAGAATTTTGGCGGGTCGGGTCGGGTTTCAGTTTTAATGAATTTTGGCGGGCCGGGTCGGGTCGCGTTTTAGAAATAGCCGGCCCGATTCATCTCTAGTCGCAACGGACGGAGTTTTTATCACCTTAGCCTAGTTTGCTTTAATTTGAAATTATTTAAATTAATATGGAAAGTTGTTCTTGGCCAACAAATTGTCTTAGTGGTAAAGTACGTAACGTATGCCCTTGTAGAAAACGCAATGTTACTTGTTCCTCAACTTGCTCGTGTGGAAAAAGGATGGATTGTAGCAATGGAAAATCAAAAGACATTGAACAAAGTAATAAACAATTGATGTAAGTTTACAACCAGCTGTAAAGACAGTGGCGTAGCAAGGAGGGGCGGAGGGGCAGACCGCCCCGGGCGCCACCATTACAAGGATGATTTTGGCACGTTCATCCCTTCTACTTCGCCTCTCTTCCTATCCTCCTTGGAATTATGATTCCGCCCCGGGCGACAATGGCCCACGCTACGCCACTGTGTAAAGAGAAGCAAGTAGGAAGAATAAAAGGGAAATGAATCATAAAAAGGATGGAAAAGTAACTATTCAAAATAAGTCAGAATAAGAATGTAGGAAAAACTAGTCTGATTAACATAGGAGTAATTAGTGAGAAACAGCAGGAAGAATCTAGTCTGAAACTGAATGGATAATCTAGTCTGAAACTAAACGGAGAATCTAGTCTGAAACTAAACGGAGAATCTGGAGAATCTACTCTGAAACAGAACAGAGAATCTAATCAAAAACTGAACAGATAATATAGTAAAAGAAAGTAGTAGTGAAAAACACCCAAACAGAGAAGCAAGTCCAGTGGTGGATCTCAATTCCAAAGACCAATCCAAGGTAAACAAAATATCATTTAATAATATTTCAAAGATACGATTTCTATACTAATTTATACTGAAATTTTCAAAACGGAAAACATTTAGACATTCCAAATCAAGTAGTTTCCTCTTTGGAAGATGTTTACACTATCGAAATGATTGAAGACTGCATCGAAAGTTCAAAAGTAAAATAAATATAACGGTACTAAAATATAATATATAGGTGTGAAATTAACATGTACGTTACATAGGGGTCTGAAAGTATAGATATAAAGATTTCTGATTTAACGCTATCCGAAATGAGACAAATATTGCAAACAATTCAAACAGAAAATCCACATATTTTGCTTCGGACCTATTTGGAAGAGCAACATGATCCAGTTGTCACTAAATCAAAATGTCCTTAAAAACGTGCAAGTACTGGTGAACCATGGGAGAAAGAAATGCTAGAATTCTTCGAGATGGCTGACACATTATCTCCAGATCCCCCTAGTTCGCCAAACCCATCTGACAATGGATTGCCAGGATGGTGTAGATGCAACAAATGCGTAGCCATGCCCACTCCAGACGAGTGCAAATGCTGTGCCCGGAGAAGAAATACTGGATGCATTACAGATTACCCCAACTTTGCGAATCTTATTTTGGACCGAGAAAACTTAGAAATACAAATGATAATTAGACGATATGTAGTAAACCTAGATGATGATGTGCTTGACAGAAACAAACGATACCGCTATCCGCTGCTTACCGCCAGTACACATATTGGCAGCGGGGCAAACTTGGCTAGCAAAATAGACGTGTAATTCCATCATGCGTGGTCTATAAAATCAGAGAAAGATACCCTGATCCAAATAATGAGTACACTAGTTACAAAAACGGCTTGGATCAAAATTTGTATTTGAAAATATTTCAATTTGAATAATTAAATACAATGTTTTTGTCTCCTCGTCGTCAGTTGAAATATTAATAGCTGAATTACTCATTTCATCAGTAGAATTTACCTTTGAAGAATTCTTTGCTAGATCTAAAAGCATCTGGTTTTCAAGCTCTTCCTGCAGCAAATCTTGATTCAGTTTGTAAAATTTCTTCTACGAAATTATCAAGATTGCTGGTACCATTTTTATTATAGTCCTTATTAACAATACTAGTTTCATTTTTAACGCTCGAAAACATGGTAAGTAATTTGGGAAATATTCAAATATTGTATTGCTAAAAAAAGGTCATTATTTTGTCAAATCTTACTTGTTTTCAATAGAGTAATATCGGCGTGACGTATGTCGACGTCACCCATGTTTTTTCCTATAGATAAAAAACTGCCCTCAAAATGGCGGCCATAGCCCAAAGCTACAGTGCGATACTACTCTATTGTTTTAAAGGAATTACACGGCAAAACAGTATTCAACATATTGTTATGCGGCTCATCTACAATTATTCTATCTACATGTAATATACTGGTTGTCGTTGGTTCCTTACCACTAGAACTATCAATTTGAAACCCGTATCTATCAGTAACGGTGTCTTGATAGCATTTTTTACAGTATGTTTCATGAATATTAAGAAGGTGTTGGGTGAAATATATGTTCAATTTCGGTATGCTAACCTTACTAACAAATTGAATAGAAGACATGAATTTCTAACGATTTTCGACTAAGAACGGCATTACAAATGTTTCTTTTTGCTATATTTGAATCGCTAATCCTTGGCCGAACACACCTTTTCGAATTTCTCAGTTTTATTTCTAGCCAGTTGTTTTTGATCGTTTCCCAGTTATCGAATTCCTCGAGAAGATGAACTTTTGACCATGGACAGTAAATTAAGAGGACTGGTTTTCGATACCCTTCCACAGTGCATTTTATTTCTCCCCGCGTATCAATCAGCTCGAGAGACTCCGAGGGAGTTTTGCAAGGGCGTTTGTACCACGTGATCTTCAAATTTCAAAATGGGAATCTAATGCGGTTGATATTGTTACGTAATTTTTTTGCGCTTTATATTTTAGTATATTGAATTTTGGTTTTTTAATTCAATAAAAACTCTCAACTGATATTTAGTATATCATATTTAATCTATAAAAACGTGAAAAAATACCCCATGGCGTAAAAATGTACTTTGTGTTTATCTTTTTTCATTTTTCGAACAGTATCGTCCACTCTTAGCGATACTTGTTTTTTTTTTTTCAAATAACCTTGGATGACTCCCTTACGGGGGCTAAAAACCAGGCTTTTTACCGATCCTCTAAAATCTACTATCCATGTTTTGACCGATCTCTTTTCAATTGATTTTCTTTTCGTTTATCATGTATTTTATGTGGAAAATTGTATTTTATTTTATAAATTATATAGTACTGAGGCCGCATTGCCTCTCTGCACCGCGATGGCGATCCATTGCAAAAGGAAAGTCACCGACCGATGCTCACCTGTGACCTCCTTGATCCGACGGCCTATCGAATAGATCCAGGCCAGACCATCCCGCCCGAAGAAGCCCAAGGTTTCAACCGCGACAGCAGTGAAGATGAACCGATTTTAAAAGGGCCCACGTATTTGGAGTTCTTCCGTAATTCGGCCTGGGTTGCCGCCCAGAGGGGCGCTGAAGAGGAAGACGCCAAGTAGGACGGGGCTAGAGGGTCGGTGCACGTAATATCCCAGACCAGGGATTTCCCAGGGGACCAAGGTCATGCCATTGGGTCGTTTCCCATCGTCCCGCGACAGGCCGGGGGGTTCTAGAATGGCCGGAACACCGGCAGAAATGAGGGCGCGTTTAAGTAGGTCATTGACGGCGCCGTGGAGTGACAGCCGACCAGAGTTTCGTATGCAACTCAAACCGTGGGTGACCAAGGAGTCCACACGACTACCGCAGTTGCAAACGTGCGGGACACAAATTTCGGCACCCAACCGAAGGCCGACAGCGATCCGGAAGGAGTCGTCGTCTAATAGCATGCCCAAGGACGGCGAAGGAAGGGCGTTTAGCCAACACCCAGACGGCTGTCCCATGGCAAAACCTTATAACCACCAAATTTTTAAAAAATTAGATTTTTACGCATCAGTTTTACTAAGGCATGTACAAAAGTACTGTAAAGGTTTCAGGTAAAAGTCATAAATATTTAACTATTTATGAATTAAAAAATGGTTTTGGATTTTATAATTTTAAAAACCACGTTAAAATTTTATAACTTAGGTTTTGAAAAAGTCAAATATCTCAAAATTACGATCGTGTTGGTTAAAAGGTTTTGCCATGGGACAGCCGTAGAGTCCGCAGAGCTGACCGAGAGTAGCCGAGCTTTGTCCCTGACGTTGGAAGAATGGGCGGACAACCGAGTGATAGACTGCTCGACAAGAGGGGCCTCCCACGCGCGTTGATGACTTATTATTATTATAATTATTATTTAATTATTATTTTAATTATTATTATTATTATTATTTAATTATTATTTAATTTTATTATTACTTTTAATTTCATTGTTCGACATTGTTAAAACCGAAAATTTTAAAACGGACTGGTGAACTCGCGGTGGAATACTAAGCGGTCATCGTACATTCGTTAAGCGCGACGTGTGCCCTCTAGTGGCGGTAATCGAAATCAAAATCCGGACTGGCTAGGGGGGGGGGGGCTCTAGTTTCTCCCCTTACGAGGCTGATGGAACCTTTTAAATCGGCCAAGTACACAAAAATTAACAGGCGCGATAGAGCATGGAAAACCATCGGAGATAGAATGCACGTTGCAGGTAATTTATGGAGCATCAACTGAGCAATTTTAATACATTTGCTTAATATTTATAGTCAAACTTTTGAAATACAAATGGAAGGCTTTGAAAGCAAAATACATTAGGGAGAACCAAAATAAAGCTAAGGCAAGTGGATCTGGAGCTACACAAAAATGCCCCTGGGAGCACATGGATATATTAAGATTTTTAGATGACGCAGTTACTCATAGAATGTGAGTAATAATTTATGAAATAAAAATTCAAACTTTAATGTGGTCATTTTCATTTTAAATAGAACCGACACCAACATGTCATCTTTGAAAAATTTATTTCAATCGAAAGAAAAAGCACCCTCAAAAGTCATAGAGACCGAGGAAAATGATTTTAACCAAAACACAGAGATATATGATGAAATTGAAGAAGACGACATAATTGAAGGACTTCAAGATAATCTAATTCAAGCTCAGAAAGGAAATGATCCAAAGGACAACAAAAATACAAAGAATACAAATTTGACCCCTTCCAAAATGTTTCCTTCAACTTTCACTAACATTCCTGGCCCTTCAACCCAAAATACATCAATTGTAGATAAAGTGGTTTTCGTTCCAGAAATCCCAAGGAAAAGAAAGAAGCCCATTGATCCAGTCAGTTAACAGCTTTTGGAAATAATGAAAGACAACAACAAAAAAATAACGAGTCACCTCCTAACAATGTCAATGAACAGGATTGCGAAACACTCTTTCTCTTGAGCCTCAAGAATGATTTTAAGTTGTAGTCAAAGAGATCTAAACAACAAGCTAAAATTAGAATCTTAGAATTAAAAGAGGCTGAAGAATTTGTATTGTAAACAAACTTTTACATTTAATGTTATTCACATGTCATTTAAAAAAATATATTCATAGAACCTCTATACTAAAATTTCATTATATTAACTTAGGCACTGTGTATGTTGCCAAGGTACGCTCCCTACTCCATTGAAATATCTACTAAAGTCATCTCTGATTGCACCGGCCTCACGTTAGTGGGAATTTCTTCCTACTTGGCTAATTCTTGATAAAGAACTTTCAGAAATCAACTGATGGCGCCAACTTCCCTCGTGCAAATTTCCAAATTGGTCTACAAAATTACCAAATCCTCTTGGGTTATAGACTTGCACAGGTGCAGTTTTATCTTGAGATATTAAAAAATTGTGAAGACAAATGGTTGCTTTCACAATTGATTGGGCGTGATCCGGATAAAGAGAAATAGCGTTCAGTAAAATTCTGAAACGAGCACTCATAATCCCAAAAGCATTTTCAATACATCTTCGGGTACGAGACAAGCGATAATTGAATATTAGTTGATCACCAGTTAAATTAGATTCACCATAAGGACGCGTTAAATTCTGCTTTAGGGGAAATGCAGCATCAGCCACGATACAATGGGGTAACTGTTTATCAAAGTTATTAGGTAGCTTTAGTCCAGGAAAAAAAGCTTTGATTATCCACAATTTCACCAAGGGTTGATGCGTCTAACACTCCTCCATCACTGATACGTCCTAACCAGGGCCGTCTTAAAGCATGGGCTAAATGGGCTACCGCCCAGGGCCCCCAGCCAGTTTTGGGGCCCCGGAAAGGCCGTCAATACAGCTTCCACTCTATGGATAAGGGTTTAGTTGGTTAAATATTATTTATGCTCATTTAATATTATGGATCTTTTGGTAACGTCTAAAGTAATTTGACTCATCGCCACATCGCGTATCATACGGTACCTACAAAATCTAAAACCTAACAGCGAGACACTGTCAGTAAAAATCTTAATTTCAGACTTCAGTAGGCCTATGTTATACTTTTGAAATTAAAAGTTTTGGTTGATTATTGTGTAGTTGAATTTAGACAACGGACATACAAAGGCTGACCGTTGGGTATCGCAAAGGCCTTAAGAAATAGTTTAGCCCAGGCAGCGCCGTAGCTAGGGCTGGGCGGCCGCCCCGGGCGCCGTGCGCGCGATAGGTTATAGGCTTGGAGGAGGGAAGTATTCTGGAGTGGAAAATCCCATAATGGTAATAAGAACGTCCTTTCCCGCCTATTGCTGTTAGAATTACACAGACTACCCCGGTTAAACGTCAGCTTTATCTGCCACCATTCTGGCTTGATGACGTCTGACCAAAAAGAGCATGATGGGAATTTTACAAAGCCGCAGGTGGCGCCCGACTTTTCCACTCCAGAATACTTCCCTCCTCCAAGGTATAGGGGCACCAAAATTGGTCCCTATTATTATATTAGGGGGCGCCAAAATTGCAGCTCACCGCTGGCACCATTTTCTCTAGATGAGCCCATGGCCACAAAACGTCTTAAGACGGGCCTGGCCCTAACTGTCCAATATCGAAGTAGGTGAACATATAATTGGCATCACACATAGCTAGCAAAACAATTGAAAGTGCTCCTTTATAATTAAAATATAACGAGCCTGGATTTTTTCGTTCAACTAAATTAATGTGTTTGCCATCGAGGGCCCCGACACAGTTTGGAAAATTCCACTGCTGTTCGAATTCCAATGCAGTAGCCTCCACGTAGTCTTTACTCAAAGGTGGTAGATAAAGAGGCTTTAAAACCTTCCATATTATTTCACAAACATCAGGAATTTTGTTACATACTGTGGATTTCCCCATCCGAAATTAGAGAGAAAGGGAGCGGTAACAATCACCAGCTGCGAGATACCTGGTATTAAAAAAAAACCAATCCAAAGTCCAATATAAAATTACAAGTGATATTTAAAAAGTCACCTTAATATATTCCCTCATATTTGTGTCTTGAACATCAAATTCATCTTCAATTAAATTTAGAATGTAGTCATATTGATCAGGTGTCAATCTTCAATATTCAACATACAGCCTATCGCCTCTAATGTCGAAACACTGTCTCAGCTTTGGAATTAAATTGAAGAAGTCACCATCTTCTTTTCTGTCTTCAAATACTTCTCTCACCCATATTTTTCGCCTTAAGTCAATTTTTCTTTTCAATATAATAGCACAAATTAAACTATTTTGAAATAATAGTCGATGACGTTTCAATTTATCATTATTGACAGCCGGCAACTTAAAATACAGCTGCAGTGCCGTAACTAGGGCGGTGCCAGCGGTGCCCAGGCACAGGGCGCAGACCCTGGAGGGGCGCAGAAATTACCAGACTAGGACCCAGTTTTGGCAACACTGCATTTTTCAAGGGCGCAGTCATAGAAGCTCGCACCGGGCGCATAAAAGGCTAGTTACGGTACTGTACAGCTGTAGCAACTATGTCACGTGACCGCGTTACGCGCCCTGATTGGTTGAGGCTAAGAGCCTCAGAAACCCGGGAAAATAAAGCAGACGGTAAAAGTCAACGGGGCGCAATCTGGAACTCGTTTTTGAAGAGAAAGTCGAAACGCGAAGAGAGAGCTAGCGGGCGATCTGACCAGTGACGTCAATGGTCAGATTTTGAAGAGAGCGATTTTAGGGGTGGCTGCGTTTGTCTCTTTCTAAGTCTGTCTTTCAAAAGTTGCCTGTTAGAGCTTCTAGCGCTTATACGCACCTTTTTATATGGCTATATACAAGCGCAGTTCTAGAAAATGATTCTTAGGGGTGGGCCCATACTTCAGGAAATAATAGGGTTGGGGAGAAAATAGTATGGAAGTTCATACAAATCATACATTTTTGCGTGGGCACGGGCCCATTGGGTCACCCCCTAGAACCGCGCCTGGCTATGTAGTGCTTTTACTGCTTATACGGAACTCAACCTTTTTAATGCAATAATTTCTTACATAAAACTTTTATTTCAATAGGGTGTATTCTCGTGACGTCATCATCGCTGTAGTGGAACCCTAGTGTCATCCCCCTTTCCCCTATAACTATCAACCTTAGACCAATGGCCGCCATCTTCTCGTGAATACCACCTATGCCACAATTTGGGTATGGAACAAAATATAAATATTAAAATCTTTAAAACAACAGTCATGTGACTGTAAGAATCAAACCAAATGTTTTTTACCTTAATAGATGTTTCTATAAATTAACGTGGCCTTCTTGTTTTAACTTAGCTACTACCTCACTGCTTTAACTTCGGTAATATTAAGAGCGCGCGCTTAAGGCGCGAGAAACCTCGGATTTTCACGTGCGCGTGCAAACCGCGCGTGTCAAAACTTTTCTAATAAAGCCAGGACATCGTGACGTAGGAGCAACATAAAAACAAGTTCGGCAAGCGTAAATGAATTTATAGAAAGGCCAATTTAATGTACACTCTGTTAAATAAGTCTTCGGCCGTTGGGATTTTGGCACTTATTTGTGATTATCTCAAAAACTATGAATGATACCAAGTTGAAACAAATTTTATTTTTAATATTTTACTAATATCTTTCATACCTATGTCTTGGTTCACGTGTAGCATTTCCATATCCGCCGGAAACGCGAAATATCGTTTTTGACAACTTTTTCAATAATGATGTTACGCCTCTGAAACCCGCATTTTTGGATTCTAAAGGGTCGATTCATAATTAGAAAGTGCCATTGTTATCCGGCTACGTCGAACGGCTGCTAAGATATGGCCTAATGAAAATTCGGGTCTCATTCGGAAAATAAATAATATCTTATTGTTGAGGAAAAAAACAACTTTACTCGTTTCATCAATAAGCATATATATTGATTTAACGAGTTGTTGGAACGTTGTGGTTATATGACGGATTAATAATATTGATTAATTAGGCATTGTAGAATTTACCGAATGAGACCCGAATTTTCAATAGGCCATATCTTAGCAGCCGTTTGACGTAGCCGGAAAACAATGGAACTTTCTAAATATGAATCAACCCGTTTGAATCCAAAAATGCAGGTTTCAGGGGTGTAACATCGTTATTAAAAATGTTGTGAAAAACGATATTTCGCGTTTCCGGCGGATATGGAAATGCTACACGTGAATCAAGACATAGGTATAAAAGATATTAGTAAAATATTAAAAATAAAATTGGTTTCAACTTGCTATCATTCATAGTTTTTGAGATAATTCCAAATAAGTGCCAAAATCCCAACGGCCGAAGACTTATTTAAAGGGCAACGCAAGTGAGCTGGCATTTGTGTGACTATGTATGCAAAGTGCGAAATTTACGGTAAACTCTGCGTGGTCTCGCCAGTACTGAGGGGGGTGTAGGGGGTTAAAAAGCACGTTACTTTTTGCCACAGAGCTTGCGTTGCCCTTTAACAGAGTGTACCAAATCCTATAAAAAAGATATACATTTTCCTTTGATTATAATACTGTTTTTAAATAGCCGCTGCTTTGTTGTTTTTTTAGAGATAAAAAGAACTTAAACCGAAGCCTGGAATTCAAAACACGAATATAAATTAAAACGTAGATATTATATTAAAAAATTAAATTAATTGTTAAATTATTTTCTTACCTTAAAAATTATTATCAATTTGAAAATCGTAACAATTCCACCGTCGCCACGTGGTTTGCAGGAAATCGTAGGAAACCATTAGGCCTAACTGAGCCCGCGCATATTCTTATAAATATCGGCAATAAAATACGATTAATATGTACCATCTTTACGTTACAGAACTCCAATATTAATTTAAAGCTTATAGTATTAAATGTATGAGTTTTAAAAAATACAATCAATTCTAAAAAACAGATATCAATATGAAACGTTTTATAAAGTAAATCAGAGATATCTATTTTTGTTGTTTAAAATCAAATTTGGCTGATATATCCATTCCCTGACCTTTTCAGGCCTATTTTAAATTCCCCGACTTATCATTGATTTCCCGGTTCCCCCTGGCGTGTGGCAACCCATTATCCACACAGTGGATAATTCAGGGTGGGTTCCACAGTCAATGGTCACAATAAAGGCTAGTTGGTAAGATGTGGCCCCGTGTACTCGCTTAGTTTGATATTGAATTTAGGAATCTAAAATTTTATCTTCAATTATATGAATGACCTTGGTTTCAGCCTCAAATAACGGTTAGGCTAGGCTAATACCCAAGGCACCACCTTAGGCCCAAGTCATCTTCCAAACTCTACGCAAATAATATAAAGCCCCAGGAATGGAAGGTGTAACTCGGTCTAGTAGAACTTTTGCGCCTCTCGTTTTTAAAGAGAGACCGGGTTTCGGTAACCGTTTCCGGTTACTCTGATTTGCTTTGCCGGAAGTTTCTAACGCAGCCAATAATAGCAATCTTTCCATTCCTAGGACTTTATATTATTTGCTCTACGCAGAAGGAGTGATTCCGAGTTTTCAGCCGTTGCCACAGGCTCTGATAGAACCCGGTCCCTCTTGCTGCGAGGCGAAAGTGCGAACCACTCCACCACCCCACTATTACGACGTTTAGTGACTCACTTAATATTGTTCCTGGTGGACAGGGTGAAAATTTTATTTATGATAATGTTACTCATAGGCTAATTATGTTTAAGGCAATAGTAATTGAGGTAATTACCTCCATGTACCAAGTGATAAAGAAACGATCCTTTCAATAAGTTTTCTAAGGTTCTTTTAGTGTGCTTATTAAAATTATGCACCCAGTGATTAAAAAGAGTTCCAAATACTTACTTTTAGCCTAGCTTAAATCTTTTTTAAATTAATTATTCTCAAAACAAAATGTCATTTTAAAATACAATAGTGTTCGATCATCAGAAACGTTTCTTACCATAGAACCACTGCATCACATAAAAACCATTACCGAGTACCCCACATAAACTCTAAATACCCAAAATAATAAAATTGTTTATACATACAATTATTTATTCTTGAAATATATAATTATAAAACAAATTCAATAAAATTCTAATTAAAATGATAAAATTATCCAGAAACATATTTAAAATGAAACAAACGAATATATAATGAAAGGAACGTTTCTTATTTGAAGTCTTTCTTCACTAATCTAGTCGGTTCAATTTGGGAGATAGTGGTCGCTGTATTTGGTTTAGGAGGAACCGTTCCTCTGGCTGAGGCCGCAACTGAATCTCCGGCTCTGCTCGCTTCCGGTTTTCTCCCTTTCACAGTCGTTACTGGCTTCAACCGATTTCCGTTTCCGGCAGAAGGCTTCACAGCTGTCATCTTCGATGAGGAACCTTCATTTATTTGATACCCTGTGTAAAAGAAAAAACACTAGGAAACTAGGACACTTTCACTCTTTAAACGTAGATACACTTACCCGAAACGGCAGCTGTTCTTTGCCTGATTTGAGATAGAAAGGAGGCTCCTGGTATCTTTGACGAAATTGGCGGTCGAGTACCTCGTCCAGGTACAGGAATTTTACCTTTTACAGAAATAAAAGAAGATAATATTTTGCTAACGTGAGTCACTTTTTGTCTGCAGGAAGGAAGTAGGCACTAAAATTTTAAACTCTTGGGAACGAATGAGCAAGTGTTAGTCCTTCTACAAATTTAAAAAACCCATATTACCTAATCTCTACACTAAATTTTATAAAAATAACGTTTACAAGAAACGAACGTGGACTGTATCAGTAACATAAAGGAGCGATCTTGGAATCAAGAGGGTAAAAATAATGCGTGGCCCTTTTTGAGAAAAAACTTAAATTGGACTTAAAGGACAAATTTTACTCGAAGGACTTCCGAGATTTCCAACCAATTTAACTTTACTACCTGAAATTGTGTGAAATCTAGATCCGGATGGTGCCACAGTCAAAGAGTCGGGAAATTTGCATCGGGAACTGGATCGTTGAAGAAAAGCACCTGCTGTCGTGGTACTGGATCCCGTTGCCGAAAAATCTGCTCCTCTGAAACCAGGAGAGACTCTTGTTTGAGACAAACTACAAAACATAGACGTTGGAATGACACTTCTATTTTGAAGGAAGAAATTTATTTCTTACATCGAAGAGGTACTTCTTGCAGGGACAGTTGAACAATTTATGCCAACTTTGTTGCTTTTGACTTTTACAGCGTAACTGCTCTTTTTAGGTGGTGGCATGAGCCCGCCAAAATTCTTGGAGGGTGGCTTATCAAATTCTGGCGTATCTTCTGGTACGTTGTGATTTGCCGTTAACTTGCTATTGGTCAATAATCCGGTCTTAACAAGAGATACCGCCACTGCTCTCTTAATTGATCTTCTTCTGTCATATTTTAGGGTTGTCTTGGACTTAAATATGTTTGAGTCTACCCTGCTTCCGATCTTTGCAATGTTGCTACTTTTCTGTTGCAGAAGTTTGGGTTTTTTTATTTTACTCTGTAAACCGAGTTTACTGTTTACATTTTTCGAAAACGACGAAGAAGTCGAAGAAGAGGCGAGTACTGAAATCCCGGTGCAAGATGGTTTATCAATAGTACAGCTTAAGGGCGACTTGGTCAGCACTTTGGACTCTATGGAAGGGTTTATCACCCAGACAGAGTTAAAGCTTGAAACG